>NW_028122477.1:0-87730 GCF_965194805.1 Balaenoptera borealis | reverse complement strand
CCAGATCCCGCACGTCGCTCACAGGGACGTGGCCCCGGAGGCTTCAGGGCCCGGGGCCCGCGGGCCCTTGGGCCTCCCCGCTGCCCGCCCACGCGGCGCTAGGCGCAGCCCAGCCGCAGCCCGGGCCGGCCCTCCTGCCCGACGGCAGTCGGCCCTTAACCCACTGGGAGCCACCATTGAGTCACCACGGCCCCTTAGCCCCAGCAAGGCCACCCTTGCCCCCACGCCACCCGCCGAGCACAGGACCACGCGCCTTGCGGCCGGCCGGCCCGGAGAACCGGCCCCGGCCCCCGCCCCCGCTCCCGCCCCCCGGCCGTGGCGAAACGGCGGCGGCGGGGGGAGGGGGGGAGCTTTTTCCGGAGGGAGCTGTGGAGAGACACACCGGCAGACAGGTGGCTGCGCCGGGGCTGGGCGCGAGTGGGGGCGGCCAGGTGCAGGTCAAGGGGCTCGCGGGCCGGACGGCCGGCACCCGGGCCTGAGGCGGAGTCTGGGTCCGGGCCAGCCACCCCGGGAGCGGCTGGGATGCGGCTGCCTTCCAGGGCCGCCTTCTGGCCGCCTGGCCGGCCAGGCAGGCGGAGAGCGCCCCCTCTGGCGCGCTCTGGTGGGAGGGGTCGGAGGTAGGTGGGGCCTGCAGCGGTGCCCGGCGGCGGGGGCGGAGGCGGCGGGCGACTAAAGGAGAGGGCGGAGCGGGAGGCAAAAAGCCTACAGCACCCGGTATTCCCAGGCGGTCTCCCATCCAAGTACTAACCAGGCCCGACCCTGCTTAGCTTCCGAGATCAGACGAGATCGGGCGCGTTCAGGGTGGTATGGCCGTAGACGCAGGAGGGGCCCGCGGGGTGCCTCTTGAGGCCCAGCTTCGCTGGCCCTTGCGCCTTACCGCCATGCCGGCGGCCAGCCCTCTCCGGCAGGGCCCTGCCGCCCGCCCAGGCAGGCGACAGGAGGCCTCGGGGACCCGGGGGTGGCGGAGTGGTGGGCGACCTCGCAGCCCAGGGCGGGCGGGACGCTCCAGGCCCGTCGGCGCTTGGCGCCCCGCCGCAGATCCCGCTCGACGCTCACAGGGACGTGGCCCCGGAGGCTTCAGGGCACGGCGGCCGCGGTCCCTTGGGCATCCCCCCCTGCCCGCCCACGCGGAGTTAGGCGCAGCCCGGCCACGGCCGGGCCGGCCCTCCGGCCGGGCAGCAGCTGGCCCGAAGCCACTGGGAGCCACCACTGAGTGGGCACGGCCCCTTAGCCCCAGCAAGGCCACCCTTGCCCCCACGCCGCCCGCCGAGCACAGGACCCCGCCCCTGGTGGCCGGCAGGCCCGGGGAAGCGGCCACGGCCCCCGCCCCCGCTCCCGCCCCCGGCCGAGGCGAAACGGCCGAGGGGGGGGGGGCTTTTCCCGGAGGGAGCTGCGGAGAGACACACGGGCAGACAGCTGGCTGCGGCGCGGCTGGGCTCTGGTGGGCGCGGCCAAGTGCAGGTCGAGGGCCTCGCGGGCCGCACGGCCGGCACCCCGGCCTGCGGCGGAGTCTGGGTCCGGGCCAGCCACCACGGGAGCGGCTGGGGTGCGGCTGCCTTCCAGGGCCGCCTTCTGGCCTCCTGGCCGGCCAGGCCGGCGGGGAGCGCCCCCTCTGGCGCGCTGTGGTGGGAGGGGCCGGAGGAGGTGGGGCCTGCGGCGGTGCCCGGCGGGGGCGGAGGCGGCGGCCTCGGCCGCGGGCGACTAAAGGAGAAGGCGGAGCGGGAGGCAAAAAGCCTACAGCACCCGGTATTCCCAGGCGGTCTCCCATCCAAGTACTAACCAGGCCCGACCCTGCTTAGCTTCCGAGATCAGACGAGATCGGGCGCGTTCAGGGTGGTATGGCCGTAGACGCAAGAGGGGCCCGCGGAGTGCCTCTTGAGGCCCAGCTTCGCTGGCGCTTGCGCCTTACTGCCAGCCCGGCGGCCAGCCCGCCCCGGCAGGGCCCCGCCGCCCGCCCAGGCAGGGGAAGGGCGACCTCGGGTACCGGGGCGGGGGGGGGGGGTGGCGGAGGGGTTGGCGACCTCCCAGCCCAGGGCGGGCGGGACCCACCAAACCGTTCGGCGCTTGGCGCCCCGCCCCAGATCCCGCACGTCGCTCACAGGGACGTGGCCCCGGAGGCTTCAGGGCCCGGGGCCCGCGGGCCCTTGGGCCTCCCCGCTGCCCGCCCACGCGGCGCTAGGCGCAGCCCAGCCGCAGCCCGGGCCGGCCCTCCTGCCCGACGGCAGTCGGCCCTTAACCCACTGGGAGCCACCATTGAGTCACCACGGCCCCTTAGCCCCAGCAAGGCCACCCTTGCCCCCACGCCACCCGCCGAGCACAGGACCACGCGCCTTGCGGCCGGCCGGCCCGGAGAACCGGCCCCGGCCCCCGCCCCCGCTCCCGCCCCCCGGCCGTGGCGAAACGGCGGCGGCGGGGGGAGGGGGGGAGCTTTTTCCGGAGGGAGCTGTGGAGAGACACACCGGCAGACAGGTGGCTGCGCCGGGGCTGGGCGCGAGTGGGGGCGGCCAGGTGCAGGTCAAGGGGCTCGCGGGCCGGACGGCCGGCACCCGGGCCTGAGGCGGAGTCTGGGTCCGGGCCAGCCACCCCGGGAGCGGCTGGGATGCGGCTGCCTTCCAGGGCCGCCTTCTGGCCGCCTGGCCGGCCAGGCAGGCGGAGAGCGCCCCCTCTGGCGCGCTCTGGTGGGAGGTAGGTGGGGCCTGCAGCGGTGCCCGGCGGCGGGGGCGGAGGCGGCGGGCGACTAAAGGAGAGGGCGGAGCGGGAGGCAAAAAGCCTACAGCACCCGGTATTCCCAGGCGGTCTCCCATCCAAGTACTAACCAGGCCCGACCCTGCTTAGCTTCCGAGATCAGACGAGATCGGGCGCGTTCAGGGTGGTATGGCCGTAGACGCAGGAGGGGCCCGCGGGGTGCCTCTTGAGGCCCAGCTTCGCTGGCCCTTGCGCCTTACCGCCATGCCGGCGGCCAGCCCTCTCCGGCAGGGCCCTGCCGCCCGCCCAGGCAGGCGACAGGAGGCCTCGGGGACCCGGGGGTGGCGGAGTGGTGGGCGACCTCGCAGCCCAGGGCGGGCGGGACGCTCCAGGCCCGTCGGCGCTTGGCGCCCCGCCGCAGATCCCGCTCGACGCTCACAGGGACGTGGCCCCGGAGGCTTCAGGGCACGGCGGCCGCGGTCCCTTGGGCATCCCCCCCTGCCCGCCCACGCGGAGTTAGGCGCAGCCCGGCCACGGCCGGGCCGGCCCTCCGGCCGGGCAGCAGCTGGCCCGAAGCCACTGGGAGCCACCACTGAGTGGGCACGGCCCCTTAGCCCCAGCAAGGCCACCCTTGCCCCCACGCCGCCCGCCGAGCACAGGACCCCGCCCCTGGTGGCCGGCAGGCCCGGGGAAGCGGCCACGGCCCCCGCCCCCGCTCCCGCCCCCGGCCGAGGCGAAACGGCCGAGGGGGGGGGGCTTTTCCCGGAGGGAGCTGCGGAGAGACACACGGGCAGACAGCTGGCTGCGGCGCGGCTGGGCTCTGGTGGGCGCGGCCAAGTGCAGGTCGAGGGCCTCGCGGGCCGCACGGCCGGCACCCCGGCCTGCGGCGGAGTCTGGGTCCGGGCCAGCCACCACGGGAGCGGCTGGGGTGCGGCTGCCTTCCAGGGCCGCCTTCTGGCCTCCTGGCCGGCCAGGCCGGCGGGGAGCGCCCCCTCTGGCGCGCTGTGGTGGGAGGGGCCGGAGGAGGTGGGGCCTGCGGCGGTGCCCGGCGGGGGCGGAGGCGGCGGCCTCGGCCGCGGGCGACTAAAGGAGAAGGCGGAGCGGGAGGCAAAAAGCCTACAGCACCCGGTATTCCCAGGCGGTCTCCCATCCAAGTACTAACCAGGCCCGACCCTGCTTAGCTTCCGAGATCAGACGAGATCGGGCGCGTTCAGGGTGGTATGGCCGTAGACGCAAGAGGGGCCCGCGGAGTGCCTCTTGAGGCCCAGCTTCGCTGGCGCTTGCGCCTTACTGCCAGCCCGGCGGCCAGCCCGCCCCGGCAGGGCCCCGCCGCCCGCCCAGGCAGGGGAAGGGCGACCTCGGGTACCGGGGCGGGGGGGGGGGGTGGCGGAGGGGTTGGCGACCTCCCAGCCCAGGGCGGGCGGGACCCACCAAACCGTTCGGCGCTTGGCGCCCCGCCCCAGATCCCGCACGTCGCTCACAGGGACGTGGCCCCGGAGGCTTCAGGGCCCGGGGCCCGCGGGCCCTTGGGCCTCCCCGCTGCCCGCCCACGCGGCGCTAGGCGCAGCCCAGCCGCAGCCCGGGCCGGCCCTCCTGCCCGACGGCAGTCGGCCCTTAACCCACTGGGAGCCACCATTGAGTCACCACGGCCCCTTAGCCCCAGCAAGGCCACCCTTGCCCCCACGCCACCCGCCGAGCACAGGACCACGCGCCTTGCGGCCGGCCGGCCCGGAGAACCGGCCCCGGCCCCCGCCCCCGCTCCCGCCCCCCGGCCGTGGCGAAACGGCGGCGGCGGGGGGAGGGGGGGAGCTTTTTCCGGAGGGAGCTGTGGAGAGACACACCGGCAGACAGGTGGCTGCGCCGGGGCTGGGCGCGAGTGGGGGCGGCCAGGTGCAGGTCAAGGGGCTCGCGGGCCGGACGGCCGGCACCCGGGCCTGAGGCGGAGTCTGGGTCCGGGCCAGCCACCCCGGGAGCGGCTGGGATGCGGCTGCCTTCCAGGGCCGCCTTCTGGCCGCCTGGCCGGCCAGGCAGGCGGAGAGCGCCCCCTCTGGCGCGCTCTGGTGGGAGGTAGGTGGGGCCTGCAGCGGTGCCCGGCGGCGGGGGCGGAGGCGGCGGGCGACTAAAGGAGAGGGCGGAGCGGGAGGCAAAAAGCCTACAGCACCCGGTATTCCCAGGCGGTCTCCCATCCAAGTACTAACCAGGCCCGACCCTGCTTAGCTTCCGAGATCAGACGAGATCGGGCGCGTTCAGGGTGGTATGGCCGTAGACGCAGGAGGGGCCCGCGGGGTGCCTCTTGAGGCCCAGCTTCGCTGGCCCTTGCGCCTTACCGCCATGCCGGCGGCCAGCCCTCTCCGGCAGGGCCCTGCCGCCCGCCCAGGCAGGCGACAGGAGGCCTCGGGGACCCGGGGGTGGCGGAGTGGTGGGCGACCTCGCAGCCCAGGGCGGGCGGGACGCTCCAGGCCCGTCGGCGCTTGGCGCCCCGCCGCAGATCCCGCTCGACGCTCACAGGGACGTGGCCCCGGAGGCTTCAGGGCACGGCGGCGGCGGTCCCTTGGGCATCCCCCCCTGCCCGCCCACGCGGAGTTAGGCGCAGCCCGGCCACGGCCGGGCCGGCCCTCCGGCCGGGCAGCAGCTGGCCCGAAGCCACTGGGAGCCACCACTGAGTGGGCACGGCCCCTTAGCCCCAGCAAGGCCACCCTTGCCCCCACGCCGCCCGCCGAGCACAGGACCCCGCCCCTGGTGGCCGGCAGGCCCGGGGAAGCGGCCACGGCCCCCGCCCCCGCTCCCGCCCCCGGCCGAGGCGAAACGGCCGAGGGGGGGGGGGCTTTTCCCGGAGGGAGCTGCGGAGAGACACACGGGCAGACAGCTGGCTGCGGCGCGGCTGGGCTCTGGTGGGCGCGGCCAAGTGCAGGTCGAGGGCCTCGCGGGCCGCACGGCCGGCACCCCGGCCTGCGGCGGAGTCTGGGTCCGGGCCAGCCACCACGGGAGCGGCTGGGGTGCGGCTGCCTTCCAGGGCCGCCTTCTGGCCTCCTGGCCGGCCAGGCCGGCGGGGAGCGCCCCCTCTGGCGCGCTGTGGTGGGAGGGGCCGGAGGAGGTGGGGCCTGCGGCGGTGCCCGGCGGGGGCGGAGGCGGCGGCCTCGGCCGCGGGCGACTAAAGGAGAAGGCGGAGCGGGAGGCAAAAAGCCTACAGCACCCGGTATTCCCAGGCGGTCTCCCATCCAAGTACTAACCAGGCCCGACCCTGCTTAGCTTCCGAGATCAGACGAGATCGGGCGCGTTCAGGGTGGTATGGCCGTAGACGCAAGAGGGGCCCGCGGAGTGCCTCTTGAGGCCCAGCTTCGCTGGCGCTTGCGCCTTACTGCCAGCCCGGCGGCCAGCCCGCCCCGGCAGGGCCCCGCCGCCCGCCCAGGCAGGGGAAGGGCGACCTCGGGTACCGGGGCGGGGGGGGGGGTGGCGGAGGGGTTGGCGACCTCCCAGCCCAGGGCGGGCGGGACCCACCAAACCGTTCGGCGCTTGGCGCCCCGCCCCAGATCCCGCACGTCGCTCACAGGGACGTGGCCCCGGAGGCTTCAGGGCCCGGGGCCCGCGGGCCCTTGGGCCTCCCCGCTGCCCGCCCACGCGGCGCTAGGCGCAGCCCAGCCGCAGCCCGGGCCGGCCCTCCTGCCCGACGGCAGTCGGCCCTTAACCCACTGGGAGCCACCATTGAGTCACCACGGCCCCTTAGCCCCAGCAAGGCCACCCTTGCCCCCACGCCACCCGGCGAGCACAGGACCACGCGCCTTGCGGCCGGCCGGCCCGGAGAACCGGCCCCGGCCCCCGCCCCCGCTCCCGCCCCCCGGCCGTGGCGAAACGGCGGCGGCGGGGGGAGGGGGGGAGCTTTTTCCGGAGGGAGCTGTGGAGAGACACACCGGCAGACAGGTGGCTGCGCCGGGGCTGGGCGCGAGTGGGGGCGGCCAGGTGCAGGTCAAGGGGCTCGCGGGCCGGACGGCCGGCACCCGGGCCTGAGGCGGAGTCTGGGTCCGGGCCAGCCACCCCGGGAGCGGCTGGGATGCGGCTGCCTTCCAGGGCCGCCTTCTGGCCGCCTGGCCGGCCAGGCAGGCGGAGAGCGCCCCCTCTGGCGCGCTCTGGTGGGAGGGGTCGGAGGTAGGTGGGGCCTGCAGCGGTGCCCGGCGGCGGGGGCGGAGGCGGCGGGCGACTAAAGGAGAGGGCGGAGCGGGAGGCAAAAAGCCTACAGCACCCGGTATTCCCAGGCGGTCTCCCATCCAAGTACTAACCAGGCCCGACCCTGCTTAGCTTCCGAGATCAGACGAGATCGGGCGCGTTCAGGGTGGTATGGCCGTAGACGCAGGAGGGGCCCGCGGGGTGCCTCTTGAGGCCCAGCTTCGCTGGCCCTTGCGCCTTACCGCCATGCCGGCGGCCAGCCCTCTCCGGCAGGGCCCTGCCGCCCGCCCAGGCAGGCGACAGGAGGCCTCGGGGACCCGGGGGTGGCGGAGTGGTGGGCGACCTCGCAGCCCAGGGCGGGCGGGACGCTCCAGGCCCGTCGGCGCTTGGCGCCCCGCCGCAGATCCCGCTCGACGCTCACAGGGACGTGGCCCCGGAGGCTTCAGGGCACGGCGGCCGCGGTCCCTTGGGCATCCCCCCCTGCCCGCCCACGCGGAGTTAGGCGCAGCCCGGCCACGGCCGGGCCGGCCCTCCGGCCGGGCAGCAGCTGGCCCGAAGCCACTGGGAGCCACCACTGAGTGGGCACGGCCCCTTAGCCCCAGCAAGGCCACCCTTGCCCCCACGCCGCCCGCCGAGCACAGGACCCCGCCCCTGGTGGCCGGCAGGCCCGGGGAAGCGGCCACGGCCCCCGCCCCCGCTCCCGCCCCCGGCCGAGGCGAAACGGCCGAGGGGGGGGGGGCTTTTCCCGGAGGGAGCTGCGGAGAGACACACGGGCAGACAGCTGGCTGCGGCGCGGCTGGGCTCTGGTGGGCGCGGCCAAGTGCAGGTCGAGGGCCTCGCGGGCCGCACGGCCGGCACCCCGGCCTGCGGCGGAGTCTGGGTCCGGGCCAGCCACCACGGGAGCGGCTGGGGTGCGGCTGCCTTCCAGGGCCGCCTTCTGGCCTCCTGGCCGGCCAGGCCGGCGGGGAGCGCCCCCTCTGGCGCGCTGTGGTGGGAGGGGCCGGAGGAGGTGGGGCCTGCGGCGGTGCCCGGCGGGGGCGGAGGCGGCGGCCTCGGCCGCGGGCGACTAAAGGAGAAGGCGGAGCGGGAGGCAAAAAGCCTACAGCACCCGGTATTCCCAGGCGGTCTCCCATCCAAGTACTAACCAGGCCCGACCCTGCTTAGCTTCCGAGATCAGACGAGATCGGGCGCGTTCAGGGTGGTATGGCCGTAGACGCAAGAGGGGCCCGCGGAGTGCCTCTTGAGGCCCAGCTTCGCTGGCGCTTGCGCCTTACTGCCAGCCCGGCGGCCAGCCCGCCCCGGCAGGGCCCCGCCGCCCGCCCAGGCAGGGGAAGGGCGACCTCGGGTACCGGGGCGGGGGGGGGGGGGTGGCGGAGGGGTTGGCGACCTCCCAGCCCAGGGCGGGCGGGACCCACCAAACCGTTCGGCGCTTGGCGCCCCGCCCCAGATCCCGCACGTCGCTCACAGGGACGTGGCCCCGGAGGCTTCAGGGCCCGGGGCCCGCGGGCCCTTGGGCCTCCCCGCTGCCCGCCCACGCGGCGCTAGGCGCAGCCCAGCCGCAGCCCGGGCCGGCCCTCCTGCCCGACGGCAGTCGGCCCTTAACCCACTGGGAGCCACCATTGAGTCACCACGGCCCCTTAGCCCCAGCAAGGCCACCCTTGCCCCCACGCCACCCGCCGAGCACAGGACCACGCGCCTTGCGGCCGGCCGGCCCGGAGAACCGGCCCCGGCCCCCGCCCCCGCTCCCGCCCCCCGGCCGTGGCGAAACGGCGGCGGCGGGGGGAGGGGGGGAGCTTTTTCCGGAGGGAGCTGTGGAGAGACACACCGGCAGACAGGTGGCTGCGCCGGGGCTGGGCGCGAGTGGGGGCGGCCAGGTGCAGGTCAAGGGGCTCGCGGGCCGGACGGCCGGCACCCGGGCCTGAGGCGGAGTCTGGGTCCGGGCCAGCCACCCCGGGAGCGGCTGGGATGCGGCTGCCTTCCAGGGCCGCCTTCTGGCCGCCTGGCCGGCCAGGCAGGCGGAGAGCGCCCCCTCTGGCGCGCTCTGGTGGGAGGTAGGTGGGGCCTGCAGCGGTGCCCGGCGGCGGGGGCGGAGGCGGCGGGCGACTAAAGGAGAGGGCGGAGCGGGAGGCAAAAAGCCTACAGCACCCGGTATTCCCAGGCGGTCTCCCATCCAAGTACTAACCAGGCCCGACCCTGCTTAGCTTCCGAGATCAGACGAGATCGGGCGCGTTCAGGGTGGTATGGCCGTAGACGCAGGAGGGGCCCGCGGGGTGCCTCTTGAGGCCCAGCTTCGCTGGCCCTTGCGCCTTACCGCCATGCCGGCGGCCAGCCCTCTCCGGCAGGGCCCTGCCGCCCGCCCAGGCAGGCGACAGGAGGCCTCGGGGACCCGGGGGTGGCGGAGTGGTGGGCGACCTCGCAGCCCAGGGCGGGCGGGACGCTCCAGGCCCGTCGGCGCTTGGCGCCCCACCGCAGATCCCGCTCGACGCTCACAGGGACGTGGCCCCGGAGGCTTCAGGGCACGGCGGCCGCGGTCCCTTGGGCATCCCCCCCTGCCCGCCCACGCGGAGTTAGGCGCAGCCCGGCCACGGCCGGGCCGGCCCTCCGGCCGGGCAGCAGCTGGCCCGAAGCCACTGGGAGCCACCACTGAGTGGGCACGGCCCCTTAGCCCCAGCAAGGCCACCCTTGCCCCCACGCCGCCCGCCGAGCACAGGACCCCGCCCCTGGTGGCCGGCAGGCCCGGGGAAGCGGCCACGGCCCCCGCCCCCGCTCCCGCCCCCGGCCGAGGCGAAACGGCCGAGGGGGGGGGGCTTTTCCCGGAGGGAGCTGCGGAGAGACACACGGGCAGACAGCTGGCTGCGGCGCGGCTGGGCTCTGGTGGGCGCGGCCAAGTGCAGGTCGAGGGCCTCGCGGGCCGCACGGCCGGCACCCCGGCCTGCGGCGGAGTCTGGGTCCGGGCCAGCCACCACGGGAGCGGCTGGGGTGCGGCTGCCTTCCAGGGCCGCCTTCTGGCCTCCTGGCCGGCCAGGCCGGCGGGGAGCGCCCCCTCTGGCGCGCTGTGGTGGGAGGGGCCGGAGGAGGTGGGGCCTGCGGCGGTGCCCGGCGGGGGCGGAGGCGGCGGCCTCGGCCGCGGGCGACTAAAGGAGAAGGCGGAGCGGGAGGCAAAAAGCCTACAGCACCCGGTATTCCCAGGCGGTCTCCCATCCAAGTACTAACCAGGCCCGACCCTGCTTAGCTTCCGAGATCAGACGAGATCGGGCGCGTTCAGGGTGGTATGGCCGTAGACGCAAGAGGGGCCCGCGGAGTGCCTCTTGAGGCCCAGCTTCGCTGGCGCTTGCGCCTTACTGCCAGCCCGGCGGCCAGCCCGCCCCGGCAGGGCCCCGCCGCCCGCCCAGGCAGGGGAAGGGCGACCTCGGGTACCGGGGCGGGGGGGGGGGGTGGCGGAGGGGTTGGCGACCTCCCAGCCCAGGGCGGGCGGGACCCACCAAACCGTTCGGCGCTTGGCGCCCCGCCCCAGATCCCGCACGTCGCTCACAGGGACGTGGCCCCGGAGGCTTCAGGGCCCGGGGCCCGCGGGCCCTTGGGCCTCCCCGCTGCCCGCCCACGCGGCGCTAGGCGCAGCCCAGCCGCAGCCCGGGCCGGCCCTCCTGCCCGACGGCAGTCGGCCCTTAACCCACTGGGAGCCACCATTGAGTCACCACGGCCCCTTAGCCCCAGCAAGGCCACCCTTGCCCCCACGCCACCCGCCGAGCACAGGACCACGCGCCTTGCGGCCGGCCGGCCCGGAGAACCGGCCCCGGCCCCCGCCCCCGCTCCCGCCCCCCGGCCGTGGCGAAACGGCGGCGGCGGGGGGAGGGGGGGAGCTTTTTCCGGAGGGAGCTGTGGAGAGACACACCGGCAGACAGGTGGCTGCGCCGGGGCTGGGCGCGAGTGGGGGCGGCCAGGTGCAGGTCAAGGGGCTCGCGGGCCGGACGGCCGGCACCCGGGCCTGAGGCGGAGTCTGGGTCCGGGCCAGCCACCCCGGGAGCGGCTGGGATGCGGCTGCCTTCCAGGGCCGCCTTCTGGCCGCCTGGCCGGCCAGGCAGGCGGAGAGCGCCCCCTCTGGCGCGCTCTGGTGGGAGGTAGGTGGGGCCTGCAGCGGTGCCCGGCGGCGGGGGCGGAGGCGGCGGGCGACTAAAGGAGAGGGCGGAGCGGGAGGCAAAAAGCCTACAGCACCCGGTATTCCCAGGCGGTCTCCCATCCAAGTACTAACCAGGCCCGACCCTGCTTAGCTTCCGAGATCAGACGAGATCGGGCGCGTTCAGGGTGGTATGGCCGTAGACGCAGGAGGGGCCCGCGGGGTGCCTCTTGAGGCCCAGCTTCGCTGGCCCTTGCGCCTTACCGCCATGCCGGCGGCCAGCCCTCTCCGGCAGGGCCCTGCCGCCCGCCCAGGCAGGCGACAGGAGGCCTCGGGGACCCGGGGGTGGCGGAGTGGTGGGCGACCTCGCAGCCCAGGGCGGGCGGGACGCTCCAGGCCCGTCGGCGCTTGGCGCCCCGCCGCAGATCCCGCTCGACGCTCACAGGGACGTGGCCCCGGAGGCTTCAGGGCACGGCGGCGGCGGTCCCTTGGGCATCCCCCCCTGCCCGCCCACGCGGAGTTAGGCGCAGCCCGGCCACGGCCGGGCCGGCCCTCCGGCCGGGCAGCAGCTGGCCCGAAGCCACTGGGAGCCACCACTGAGTGGGCACGGCCCCTTAGCCCCAGCAAGGCCACCCTTGCCCCCACGCCGCCCGCCGAGCACAGGACCCCGCCCCTGGTGGCCGGCAGGCCCGGGGAAGCGGCCACGGCCCCCGCCCCCGCTCCCGCCCCCGGCCGAGGCGAAACGGCCGAGGGGGGGGGGGCTTTTCCCGGAGGGAGCTGCGGAGAGACACACGGGCAGACAGCTGGCTGCGGCGCGGCTGGGCTCTGGTGGGCGCGGCCAAGTGCAGGTCGAGGGCCTCGCGGGCCGCACGGCCGGCACCCCGGCCTGCGGCGGAGTCTGGGTCCGGGCCAGCCACCACGGGAGCGGCTGGGGTGCGGCTGCCTTCCAGGGCCGCCTTCTGGCCTCCTGGCCGGCCAGGCCGGCGGGGAGCGCCCCCTCTGGCGCGCTGTGGTGGGAGGGGCCGGAGGAGGTGGGGCCTGCGGCGGTGCCCGGCGGGGGCGGAGGCGGCGGCCTCGGCCGCGGGCGACTAAAGGAGAAGGCGGAGCGGGAGGCAAAAAGCCTACAGCACCCGGTATTCCCAGGCGGTCTCCCATCCAAGTACTAACCAGGCCCGACCCTGCTTAGCTTCCGAGATCAGACGAGATCGGGCGCGTTCAGGGTGGTATGGCCGTAGACGCAAGAGGGGCCCGCGGAGTGCCTCTTGAGGCCCAGCTTCGCTGGCGCTTGCGCCTTACTGCCAGCCCGGCGGCCAGCCCGCCCCGGCAGGGCCCCGCCGCCCGCCCAGGCAGGGGAAGGGCGACCTCGGGTACCGGGGCGGGGGGGGGGGGTGGCGGAGGGGTTGGCGACCTCCCAGCCCAGGGCGGGCGGGACCCACCAAACCGTTCGGCGCTTGGCGCCCCGCCCCAGATCCCGCACGTCGCTCACAGGGACGTGGCCCCGGAGGCTTCAGGGCCCGGGGCCCGCGGGCCCTTGGGCCTCCCCGCTGCCCGCCCACGCGGCGCTAGGCGCAGCCCAGCCGCAGCCCGGGCCGGCCCTCCTGCCCGACGGCAGTCGGCCCTTAACCCACTGGGAGCCACCATTGAGTCACCACGGCCCCTTAGCCCCAGCAAGGCCACCCTTGCCCCCACGCCACCCGGCGAGCACAGGACCACGCGCCTTGCGGCCGGCCGGCCCGGAGAACCGGCCCCGGCCCCCGCCCCCGCTCCCGCCCCCCGGCCGTGGCGAAACGGCGGCGGCGGGGGGAGGGGGGGAGCTTTTTCCGGAGGGAGCTGTGGAGAGACACACCGGCAGACAGGTGGCTGCGCCGGGGCTGGGCGCGAGTGGGGGCGGCCAGGTGCAGGTCAAGGGGCTCGCGGGCCGGACGGCCGGCACCCGGGCCTGAGGCGGAGTCTGGGTCCGGGCCAGCCACCCCGGGAGCGGCTGGGATGCGGCTGCCTTCCAGGGCCGCCTTCTGGCCGCCTGGCCGGCCAGGCAGGCGGAGAGCGCCCCCTCTGGCGCGCTCTGGTGGGAGGGGTCGGAGGTAGGTGGGGCCTGCAGCGGTGCCCGGCGGCGGGGGCGGAGGCGGCGGGCGACTAAAGGAGAGGGCGGAGCGGGAGGCAAAAAGCCTACAGCACCCGGTATTCCCAGGCGGTCTCCCATCCAAGTACTAACCAGGCCCGACCCTGCTTAGCTTCCGAGATCAGACGAGATCGGGCGCGTTCAGGGTGGTATGGCCGTAGACGCAGGAGGGGCCCGCGGGGTGCCTCTTGAGGCCCAGCTTCGCTGGCCCTTGCGCCTTACCGCCATGCCGGCGGCCAGCCCTCTCCGGCAGGGCCCTGCCGCCCGCCCAGGCAGGCGACAGGAGGCCTCGGGGACCCGGGGGTGGCGGAGTGGTGGGCGACCTCGCAGCCCAGGGCGGGCGGGACGCTCCAGGCCCGTCGGCGCTTGGCGCCCCGCCGCAGATCCCGCTCGACGCTCACAGGGACGTGGCCCCGGAGGCTTCAGGGCACGGCGGCGGCGGTCCCTTGGGCATCCCCCCCTGCCCGCCCACGCGGAGTTAGGCGCAGCCCGGCCACGGCCGGGCCGGCCCTCCGGCCGGGCAGCAGCTGGCCCGAAGCCACTGGGAGCCACCACTGAGTGGGCACGGCCCCTTAGCCCCAGCAAGGCCACCCTTGCCCCCACGCCGCCCGCCGAGCACAGGACCCCGCCCCTGGTGGCCGGCAGGCCCGGGGAAGCGGCCACGGCCCCCGCCCCCGCTCCCGCCCCCGGCCGAGGCGAAACGGCCGAGGGGGGGGGGGGCTTTTCCCGGAGGGAGCTGCGGAGAGACACACGGGCAGACAGCTGGCTGCGGCGCGGCTGGGCTCTGGTGGGCGCGGCCAAGTGCAGGTCGAGGGCCTCGCGGGCCGCACGGCCGGCACCCCGGCCTGCGGCGGAGTCTGGGTCCGGGCCAGCCACCACGGGAGCGGCTGGGGTGCGGCTGCCTTCCAGGGCCGCCTTCTGGCCTCCTGGCCGGCCAGGCCGGCGGGGAGCGCCCCCTCTGGCGCGCTGTGGTGGGAGGGGCCGGAGGAGGTGGGGCCTGCGGCGGTGCCCGGCGGGGGCGGAGGCGGCGGCCTCGGCCGCGGGCGACTAAAGGAGAAGGCGGAGCGGGAGGCAAAAAGCCTACAGCACCCGGTATTCCCAGGCGGTCTCCCATCCAAGTACTAACCAGGCCCGACCCTGCTTAGCTTCCGAGATCAGACGAGATCGGGCGCGTTCAGGGTGGTATGGCCGTAGACGCAAGAGGGGCCCGCGGAGTGCCTCTTGAGGCCCAGCTTCGCTGGCGCTTGCGCCTTACTGCCAGCCCGGCGGCCAGCCCGCCCCGGCAGGGCCCCGCCGCCCGCCCAGGCAGGGGAAGGGCGACCTCGGGTACCGGGGCGGGGGGGGGGTGGCGGAGGGGTTGGCGACCTCCCAGCCCAGGGCGGGCGGGACCCACCAAACCGTTCGGCGCTTGGCGCCCCGCCCCAGATCCCGCACGTCGCTCACAGGGACGTGGCCCCGGAGGCTTCAGGGCCCGGGGCCCGCGGGCCCTTGGGCCTCCCCGCTGCCCGCCCACGCGGCGCTAGGCGCAGCCCAGCCGCAGCCCGGGCCGGCCCTCCTGCCCGACGGCAGTCGGCCCTTAACCCACTGGGAGCCACCATTGAGTCACCACGGCCCCTTAGCCCCAGCAAGGCCACCCTTGCCCCCACGCCACCCGGCGAGCACAGGACCACGCGCCTTGCGGCCGGCCGGCCCGGAGAACCGGCCCCGGCCCCCGCCCCCGCTCCCGCCCCCCGGCCGTGGCGAAACGGCGGCGGCGGGGGGAGGGGGGGAGCTTTTTCCGGAGGGAGCTGTGGAGAGACACACCGGCAGACAGGTGGCTGCGCCGGGGCTGGGCGCGAGTGGGGGCGGCCAGGTGCAGGTCAAGGGGCTCGCGGGCCGGACGGCCGGCACCCGGGCCTGAGGCGGAGTCTGGGTCCGGGCCAGCCACCCCGGGAGCGGCTGGGATGCGGCTGCCTTCCAGGGCCGCCTTCTGGCCGCCTGGCCGGCCAGGCAGGCGGAGAGCGCCCCCTCTGGCGCGCTCTGGTGGGAGGTAGGTGGGGCCTGCAGCGGTGCCCGGCGGCGGGGGCGGAGGCGGCGGGCGACTAAAGGAGAGGGCGGAGCGGGAGGCAAAAAGCCTACAGCACCCGGTATTCCCAGGCGGTCTCCCATCCAAGTACTAACCAGGCCCGACCCTGCTTAGCTTCCGAGATCAGACGAGATCGGGCGCGTTCAGGGTGGTATGGCCGTAGACGCAGGAGGGGCCCGCGGGGTGCCTCTTGAGGCCCAGCTTCGCTGGCCCTTGCGCCTTACCGCCATGCCGGCGGCCAGCCCTCTCCGGCAGGGCCCTGCCGCCCGCCCAGGCAGGCGACAGGAGGCCTCGGGGACCCGGGGGTGGCGGAGTGGTGGGCGACCTCGCAGCCCAGGGCGGGCGGGACGCTCCAGGCCCGTCGGCGCTTGGCGCCCCGCCGCAGATCCCGCTCGACGCTCACAGGGACGTGGCCCCGGAGGCTTCAGGGCACGGCGGCGGCGGTCCCTTGGGCATCCCCCCCTGCCCGCCCACGCGGAGTTAGGCGCAGCCCGGCCACGGCCGGGCCGGCCCTCCGGCCGGGCAGCAGCTGGCCCGAAGCCACTGGGAGCCACCACTGAGTGGGCACGGCCCCTTAGCCCCAGCAAGGCCACCCTTGCCCCCACGCCGCCCGCCGAGCACAGGACCCCGCCCCTGGTGGCCGGCAGGCCCGGGGAAGCGGCCACGGCCCCCGCCCCCGCTCCCGCCCCCGGCCGAGGCAAAACGGCCGAGGGGGGGGGGGCTTTTCCCGGAGGGAGCTGCGGAGAGACACACGGGCAGACAGCTGGCTGCGGCGCGGCTGGGCTCTGGTGGGCGCGGCCAAGTGCAGGTCGAGGGCCTCGCGGGCCGCACGGCCGGCACCCCGGCCTGCGGCGGAGTCTGGGTCCGGGCCAGCCACCACGGGAGCGGCTGGGGTGCGGCTGCCTTCCAGGGCCGCCTTCTGGCCTCCTGGCCGGCCAGGCCGGCGGGGAGCGCCCCCTCTGGCGCGCTGTGGTGGGAGGGGCCGGAGGAGGTGGGGCCTGCGGCGGTGCCCGGCGGGGGCGGAGGCGGCGGCCTCGGCCGCGGGCGACTAAAGGAGAAGGCGGAGCGGGAGGCAAAAAGCCTACAGCACCCGGTATTCCCAGGCGGTCTCCCATCCAAGTACTAACCAGGCCCGACCCTGCTTAGCTTCCGAGATCAGACGAGATCGGGCGCGTTCAGGGTGGTATGGCCGTAGACGCAAGAGGGGCCCGCGGAGTGCCTCTTGAGGCCCAGCTTCGCTGGCGCTTGCGCCTTACTGCCAGCCCGGCGGCCAGCCCGCCCCGGCAGGGCCCCGCCGCCCGCCCAGGCAGGGGAAGGGCGACCTCGGGTACCGGGGCGGGGGGGGGGGGTGGCGGAGGGGTTGGCGACCTCCCAGCCCAGGGCGGGCGGGACCCACCAAACCGTTCGGCGCTTGGCGCCCCGCCCCAGATCCCGCACGTCGCTCACAGGGACGTGGCCCCGGAGGCTTCAGGGCCCGGGGCCCGCGGGCCCTTGGGCCTCCCCGCTGCCCGCCCACGCGGCGCTAGGCGCAGCCCAGCCGCAGCCCGGGCCGGCCCTCCTGCCCGACGGCAGTCGGCCCTTAACCCACTGGGAGCCACCATTGAGTCACCACGGCCCCTTAGCCCCAGCAAGGCCACCCTTGCCCCCACGCCACCCGCCGAGCACAGGACCACGCGCCTTGCGGCCGGCCGGCCCGGAGAACCGGCCCCGGCCCCCGCCCCCGCTCCCGCCCCCCGGCCGTGGCGAAACGGCGGCGGCGGGGGGAGGGGGGGAGCTTTTTCCGGAGGGAGCTGTGGAGAGACACACCGGCAGACAGGTGGCTGCGCCGGGGCTGGGCGCGAGTGGGGGCGGCCAGGTGCAGGTCAAGGGGCTCGCGGGCCGGACGGCCGGCACCCGGGCCTGAGGCGGAGTCTGGGTCCGGGCCAGCCACCCCGGGAGCGGCTGGGATGCGGCTGCCTTCCAGGGCCGCCTTCTGGCCGCCTGGCCGGCCAGGCAGGCGGAGAGCGCCCCCTCTGGCGCGCTCTGGTGGGAGGTAGGTGGGGCCTGCAGCGGTGCCCGGCGGCGGGGGCGGAGGCGGCGGGCGACTAAAGGAGAGGGCGGAGCGGGAGGCAAAAAGCCTACAGCACCCGGTATTCCCAGGCGGTCTCCCATCCAAGTACTAACCAGGCCCGACCCTGCTTAGCTTCCGAGATCAGACGAGATCGGGCGCGTTCAGGGTGGTATGGCCGTAGACGCAGGAGGGGCCCGCGGGGTGCCTCTTGAGGCCCAGCTTCGCTGGCCCTTGCGCCTTACCGCCATGCCGGCGGCCAGCCCTCTCCGGCAGGGCCCTGCCGCCCGCCCAGGCAGGCGACAGGAGGCCTCGGGGACCCGGGGGTGGCGGAGTGGTGGGCGACCTCGCAGCCCAGGGCGGGCGGGACGCTCCAGGCCCGTCGGCGCTTGGCGCCCCGCCGCAGATCCCGCTCGACGCTCACAGGGACGTGGCCCCGGAGGCTTCAGGGCACGGCGGCGGCGGTCCCTTGGGCATCCCCCCCTGCCCGCCCACGCGGAGTTAGGCGCAGCCCGGCCACGGCCGGGCCGGCCCTCCGGCCGGGCAGCAGCTGGCCCGAAGCCACTGGGAGCCACCACTGAGTGGGCACGGCCCCTTAGCCCCAGCAAGGCCACCCTTGCCCCCACGCCGCCCGCCGAGCACAGGACCCCGCCCCTGGTGGCCGGCAGGCCCGGGGAAGCGGCCACGGCCCCCGCCCCCGCTCCCGCCCCCGGCCGAGGCAAAACGGCCGAGGGGGGGGGGGCTTTTCCCGGAGGGAGCTGCGGAGAGACACACGGGCAGACAGCTGGCTGCGGCGCGGCTGGGCTCTGGTGGGCGCGGCCAAGTGCAGGTCGAGGGCCTCGCGGGCCGCACGGCCGGCACCCCGGCCTGCGGCGGAGTCTGGGTCCGGGCCAGCCACCACGGGAGCGGCTGGGGTGCGGCTGCCTTCCAGGGCCGCCTTCTGGCCTCCTGGCCGGCCAGGCCGGCGGGGAGCGCCCCCTCTGGCGCGCTGTGGTGGGAGGGGCCGGAGGAGGTGGGGCCTGCGGCGGTGCCCGGCGGGGGCGGAGGCGGCGGCCTCGGCCGCGGGCGACTAAAGGAGAAGGCGGAGCGGGAGGCAAAAAGCCTACAGCACCCGGTATTCCCAGGCGGTCTCCCATCCAAGTACTAACCAGGCCCGACCCTGCTTAGCTTCCGAGATCAGACGAGATCGGGCGCGTTCAGGGTGGTATGGCCGTAGACGCAAGAGGGGCCCGCGGAGTGCCTCTTGAGGCCCAGCTTCGCTGGCGCTTGCGCCTTACTGCCAGCCCGGCGGCCAGCCCGCCCCGGCAGGGCCCCGCCGCCCGCCCAGGCAGGGGAAGGGCGACCTCGGGTACCGGGGCGGGGGGGGGGGTGGCGGAGGGGTTGGCGACCTCCCAGCCCAGGGCGGGCGGGACCCACCAAACCGTTCGGCGCTTGGCGCCCCGCCCCAGATCCCGCACGTCGCTCACAGGGACGTGGCCCCGGAGGCTTCAGGGCCCGGGGCCCGCGGGCCCTTGGGCCTCCCCGCTGCCCGCCCACGCGGCGCTAGGCGCAGCCCAGCCGCAGCCCGGGCCGGCCCTCCTGCCCGACGGCAGTCGGCCCTTAACCCACTGGGAGCCACCATTGAGTCACCACGGCCCCTTAGCCCCAGCAAGGCCACCCTTGCCCCCACGCCACCCGCCGAGCACAGGACCACGCGCCTTGCGGCCGGCCGGCCCGGAGAACCGGCCCCGGCCCCCGCCCCCGCTCCCGCCCCCCGGCCGTGGCGAAACGGCGGCGGCGGGGGGAGGGGGGGAGCTTTTTCCGGAGGGAGCTGTGGAGAGACACACCGGCAGACAGGTGGCTGCGCCGGGGCTGGGCGCGAGTGGGGGCGGCCAGGTGCAGGTCAAGGGGCTCGCGGGCCGGACGGCCGGCACCCGGGCCTGAGGCGGAGTCTGGGTCCGGGCCAGCCACCCCGGGAGCGGCTGGGATGCGGCTGCCTTCCAGGGCCGCCTTCTGGCCGCCTGGCCGGCCAGGCAGGCGGAGAGCGCCCCCTCTGGCGCGCTCTGGTGGGAGGTAGGTGGGGCCTGCAGCGGTGCCCGGCGGCGGGGGCGGAGGCGGCGGGCGACTAAAGGAGAGGGCGGAGCGGGAGGCAAAAAGCCTACAGCACCCGGTATTCCCAGGCGGTCTCCCATCCAAGTACTAACCAGGCCCGACCCTGCTTAGCTTCCGAGATCAGACGAGATCGGGCGCGTTCAGGGTGGTATGGCCGTAGACGCAGGAGGGGCCCGCGGGGTGCCTCTTGAGGCCCAGCTTCGCTGGCCCTTGCGCCTTACCGCCATGCCGGCGGCCAGCCCTCTCCGGCAGGGCCCTGCCGCCCGCCCAGGCAGGCGACAGGAGGCCTCGGGGACCCGGGGGTGGCGGAGTGGTGGGCGACCTCGCAGCCCAGGGCGGGCGGGACGCTCCAGGCCCGTCGGCGCTTGGCGCCCCGCCGCAGATCCCGCTCGACGCTCACAGGGACGTGGCCCCGGAGGCTTCAGGGCACGGCGGCCGCGGTCCCTTGGGCATCCCCCCCTGCCCGCCCACGCGGAGTTAGGCGCAGCCCGGCCACGGCCGGGCCGGCCCTCCGGCCGGGCAGCAGCTGGCCCGAAGCCACTGGGAGCCACCACTGAGTGGGCACGGCCCCTTAGCCCCAGCAAGGCCACCCTTGCCCCCACGCCGCCCGCCGAGCACAGGACCCCGCCCCTGGTGGCCGGCAGGCCCGGGGAAGCGGCCACGGCCCCCGCCCCCGCTCCCGCCCCCGGCCGAGGCGAAACGGCCGAGGGGGGGGGGGCTTTTCCCGGAGGGAGCTGCGGAGAGACACACGGGCAGACAGCTGGCTGCGGCGCGGCTGGGCTCTGGTGGGCGCGGCCAAGTGCAGGTCGAGGGCCTCGCGGGCCGCACGGCCGGCACCCCGGCCTGCGGCGGAGTCTGGGTCCGGGCCAGCCACCACGGGAGCGGCTGGGGTGCGGCTGCCTTCCAGGGCCGCCTTCTGGCCTCCTGGCCGGCCAGGCCGGCGGGGAGCGCCCCCTCTGGCGCGCTGTGGTGGGAGGGGCTGGAGGAGGTGGGGCCTGCGGCGGTGCCCGGCGGGGGCGGAGGCGGCGGCCTCGGCCGCGGGCGACTAAAGGAGAAGGCGGAGCGGGAGGCAAAAAGCCTACAGCACCCGGTATTCCCAGGCGGTCTCCCATCCAAGTACTAACCAGGCCCGACCCTGCTTAGCTTCCGAGATCAGACGAGATCGGGCGCGTTCAGGGTGGTATGGCCGTAGACGCAAGAGGGGCCCGCGGAGTGCCTCTTGAGGCCCAGCTTCGCTGGCGCTTGCGCCTTACTGCCAGCCCGGCGGCCAGCCCGCCCCGGCAGGGCCCCGCCGCCCGCCCAGGCAGGGGAAGGGCGACCTCGGGTACCGGGGCGGGGGGGGGGGTGGCGGAGGGGTTGGCGACCTCCCAGCCCAGGGCGGGCGGGACCCACCAAACCGTTCGGCGCTTGGCGCCCCGCCCCAGATCCCGCACGTCGCTCACAGGGACGTGGCCCCGGAGGCTTCAGGGCCCGGGGCCCGCGGGCCCTTGGGCCTCCCCGCTGCCCGCCCACGCGGCGCTAGGCGCAGCCCAGCCGCAGCCCGGGCCGGCCCTCCTGCCCGACGGCAGTCGACCCTTAACCCACTGGGAGCCACCATTGAGTCACCACGGCCCCTTAGCCCCAGCAAGGCCACCCTTGCCCCCACGCCACCCGCCGAGCACAGGACCACGCGCCTTGCGGCCGGCCGGCCCGGAGAACCGGCCCCGGCCCCCGCCCCCGCTCCCGCCCCCCGGCCGTGGCGAAACGGCGGCGGCGGGGGGAGGGGGGGAGCTTTTTCCGGAGGGAGCTGTGGAGAGACACACCGGCAGACAGGTGGCTGCGCCGGGGCTGGGCGCGAGTGGGGGCGGCCAGGTGCAGGTCAAGGGGCTCGCGGGCCGGACGGCCGGCACCCGGGCCTGAGGCGGAGTCTGGGTCCGGGCCAGCCACCCCGGGAGCGGCTGGGATGCGGCTGCCTTCCAGGGCCGCCTTCTGGCCGCCTGGCCGGCCAGGCAGGCGGAGAGCGCCCCCTCTGGCGCGCTCTGGTGGGAGGTAGGTGGGGCCTGCAGCGGTGCCCGGCGGCGGGGGCGGAGGCGGCGGGCGACTAAAGGAGAGGGCGGAGCGGGAGGCAAAAAGCCTACAGCACCCGGTATTCCCAGGCGGTCTCCCATCCAAGTACTAACCAGGCCCGACCCTGCTTAGCTTCCGAGATCAGACGAGATCGGGCGCGTTCAGGGTGGTATGGCCGTAGACGCAGGAGGGGCCCGCGGGGTGCCTCTTGAGGCCCAGCTTCACTGGCCCTTGCGCCTTACCGCCATGCCGGCGGCCAGCCCTCTCCGGCAGGGCCCTGCCGCCCGCCCAGGCAGGCGACAGGAGGCCTCGGGGACCCGGGGGTGGCGGAGTGGTGGGCGACCTCGCAGCCCAGGGCGGGCGGGACGCTCCAGGCCCGTCGGCGCTTGGCGCCCCGCCGCAGATCCCGCTCGACGCTCACAGGGACGTGGCCCCGGAGGCTTCAGGGCACGGCGGCGGCGGTCCCTTGGGCATCCCCCCCTGCCCGCCCACGCGGAGTTAGGCGCAGCCCGGCCACGGCCGGGCCGGCCCTCCGGCCGGGCAGCAGCTGGCCCGAAGCCACTGGGAGCCACCACTGAGTGGGCACGGCCCCTTAGCCCCAGCAAGGCCACCCTTGCCCCCACGCCGCCCGCCGAGCACAGGACCCCGCCCCTGGTGGCCGGCAGGCCCGGGGAAGCGGCCACGGCCCCCGCCCCCGCTCCCGCCCCCGGCCGAGGCGAAACGGCCGAGGGGGGGGGGCTTTTCCCGGAGGGAGCTGCGGAGAGACACACGGGCAGACAGCTGGCTGCGGCGCGGCTGGGCTCTGGTGGGCGCGGCCAAGTGCAGGTCGAGGGCCTCGCGGGCCGCACGGCCGGCACCCCGGCCTGCGGCGGAGTCTGGGTCCGGGCCAGCCACCACGGGAGCGGCTGGGGTGCGGCTGCCTTCCAGGGCCGCCTTCTGGCCTCCTGGCCGGCCAGGCCGGCGGGGAGCGCCCCCTCTGGCGCGCTGTGGTGGGAGGGGCCGGAGGAGGTGGGGCCTGCGGCGGTGCCCGGCGGGGGCGGAGGCGGCGGCCTCGGCCGCGGGCGACTAAAGGAGAAGGCGGAGCGGGAGGCAAAAAGCCTACAGCACCCGGTATTCCCAGGCGGTCTCCCATCCAAGTACTAACCAGGCCCGACCCTGCTTAGCTTCCGAGATCAGACGAGATCGGGCGCGTTCAGGGTGGTATGGCCGTAGACGCAAGAGGGGCCCGCGGAGTGCCTCTTGAGGCCCAGCTTCGCTGGCGCTTGCGCCTTACTGCCAGCCCGGCGGCCAGCCCGCCCCGGCAGGGCCCCGCCGCCCGCCCAGGCAGGGGAAGGGCGACCTCGGGTACCGGGGCGGGGGGGGGGGGTGGCGGAGGGGTTGGCGACCTCCCAGCCCAGGGCGGGCGGGACCCACCAAACCGTTCGGCGCTTGGCGCCCCGCCCCAGATCCCGCACGTCGCTCACAGGGACGTGGCCCCGGAGGCTTCAGGGCCCGGGGCCCGCGGGCCCTTGGGCCTCCCCGCTGCCCGCCCACGCGGCGCTAGGCGCAGCCCAGCCGCAGCCCGGGCCGGCCCTCCTGCCCGACGGCAGTCGGCCCTTAACCCACTGGGAGCCACCATTGAGTCACCACGGCCCCTTAGCCCCAGCAAGGCCACCCTTGCCCCCACGCCACCCGCCGAGCACAGGACCACGCGCCTTGCGGCCGGCCGGCCCGGAGAACCGGCCCCGGCCCCCGCCCCCGCTCCCGCCCCCCGGCCGTGGCGAAACGGCGGCGGCGGGGGGAGGGGGGGAGCTTTTTCCGGAGGGAGCTGTGGAGAGACACACCGGCAGACAGGTGGCTGCGCCGGGGCTGGGCGCGAGTGGGGGCGGCCAGGTGCAGGTCAAGGGGCTCGCGGGCCGGACGGCCGGCACCCGGGCCTGAGGCGGAGTCTGGGTCCGGGCCAGCCACCCCGGGAGCGGCTGGGATGCGGCTGCCTTCCAG
The DNA here is from genome assembly GCF_965194805.1 of Balaenoptera borealis. NCBI lineage: Eukaryota > Metazoa > Chordata > Mammalia > Artiodactyla > Balaenopteridae > Balaenoptera > Balaenoptera borealis. The sequence continues at coordinate 64,422 of NW_028122477.1, read as the reverse complement.
GGCCGCCTTCTGGCCGCCTGGCCGGCCAGGCAGGCGGAGAGCGCCCCCTCTGGCGCGCTCTGGTGGGAGGTAGGTGGGGCCTGCAGCGGTGCCCGGCGGCGGGGGCGGAGGCGGCGGGCGACTAAAGGAGAGGGCGGAGCGGGAGGCAAAAAGCCTACAGCACCCGGTATTCCCAGGCGGTCTCCCATCCAAGTACTAACCAGGCCCGACCCTGCTTAGCTTCCGAGATCAGACGAGATCGGGCGCGTTCAGGGTGGTATGGCCGTAGACGCAGGAGGGGCCCGCGGGGTGCCTCTTGAGGCCCAGCTTCGCTGGCCCTTGCGCCTTACCGCCATGCCGGCGGCCAGCCCTCTCCGGCAGGGCCCTGCCGCCCGCCCAGGCAGGCGACAGGAGGCCTCGGGGACCCGGGGGTGGCGGAGTGGTGGGCGACCTCGCAGCCCAGGGCGGGCGGGACGCTCCAGGCCCGTCGGCGCTTGGCGCCCCGCCGCAGATCCCGCTCGACGCTCACAGGGACGTGGCCCCGGAGGCTTCAGGGCACGGCGGCCGCGGTCCCTTGGGCATCCCCCCCTGCCCGCCCACGCGGAGTTAGGCGCAGCCCGGCCACGGCCGGGCCGGCCCTCTGGCCGGGCAGCAGCTGGCCCGAAGCCACTGGGAGCCACCACTGAGTGGGCACGGCCCCTTAGCCCCAGCAAGGCCACCCTTGCCCCCACGCCGCCCGCCGAGCACAGGACCCCGCCCCTGGTGGCCGGCAGGCCCGGGGAAGCGGCCACGGCCCCCGCCCCCGCTCCCGCCCCCGGCCGAGGCGAAACGGCCGAGGGGGGGGGGGCTTTTCCCGGAGGGAGCTGCGGAGAGACACACGGGCAGACAGCTGGCTGCGGCGCGGCTGGGCTCTGGTGGGCGCGGCCAAGTGCAGGTCGAGGGCCTCGCGGGCCGCACGGCCGGCACCCCGGCCTGCGGCGGAGTCTGGGTCCGGGCCAGCCACCACGGGAGCGGCTGGGGTGCGGCTGCCTTCCAGGGCCGCCTTCTGGCCTCCTGGCCGGCCAGGCCGGCGGGGAGCGCCCCCTCTGGCGCGCTGTGGTGGGAGGGGCCGGAGGAGGTGGGGCCTGCGGCGGTGCCCGGCGGGGGCGGAGGCGGCGGCCTCGGCCGCGGGCGACTAAAGGAGAAGGCGGAGCGGGAGGCAAAAAGCCTACAGCACCCGGTATTCCCAGGCGGTCTCCCATCCAAGTACTAACCAGGCCCGACCCTGCTTAGCTTCCGAGATCAGACGAGATCGGGCGCGTTCAGGGTGGTATGGCCGTAGACGCAAGAGGGGCCCGCGGAGTGCCTCTTGAGGCCCAGCTTCGCTGGCGCTTGCGCCTTACTGCCAGCCCGGCGGCCAGCCCGCCCCGGCAGGGCCCCGCCGCCCGCCCAGGCAGGGGAAGGGCGACCTCGGGTACCGGGGCGGGGGGGGGGGGTGGCGGAGGGGTTGGCGACCTCCCAGCCCAGGGCGGGCGGGACCCACCAAACCGTTCGGCGCTTGGCGCCCCGCCCCAGATCCCGCACGTCGCTCACAGGGACGTGGCCCCGGAGGCTTCAGGGCCCGGGGCCCGCGGGCCCTTGGGCCTCCCCGCTGCCCGCCCACGCGGCGCTAGGCGCAGCCCAGCCGCAGCCCGGGCCGGCCCTCCTGCCCGACGGCAGTCGGCCCTTAACCCACTGGGAGCCACCATTGAGTCACCACGGCCCCTTAGCCCCAGCAAGGCCACCCTTGCCCCCACGCCACCCGCCGAGCACAGGACCACGCGCCTTGCGGCCGGCCGGCCCGGAGAACCGGCCCCGGCCCCCGCCCCCGCTCCCGCCCCCCGGCCGTGGCGAAACGGCGGCGGCGGGGGGAGGGGGGGAGCTTTTTCCGGAGGGAGCTGTGGAGAGACACACCGGCAGACAGGTGGCTGCGCCGGGGCTGGGCGCGAGTGGGGGCGGCCAGGTGCAGGTCAAGGGGCTCGCGGGCCGGACGGCCGGCACCCGGGCCTGAGGCGGAGTCTGGGTCCGGGCCAGCCACCCCGGGAGCGGCTGGGATGCGGCTGCCTTCCAGGGCCGCCTTCTGGCCGCCTGGCCGGCCAGGCAGGCGGAGAGCGCCCCCTCTGGCGCGCTCTGGTGGGAGGGGTCGGAGGTAGGTGGGGCCTGCAGCGGTGCCCGGCGGCGGGGGCGGAGGCGGCGGGCGACTAAAGGAGAGGGCGGAGCGGGAGGCAAAAAGCCTACAGCACCCGGTATTCCCAGGCGGTCTCCCATCCAAGTACTAACCAGGCCCGACCCTGCTTAGCTTCCGAGATCAGACGAGATCGGGCGCGTTCAGGGTGGTATGGCCGTAGACGCAGGAGGGGCCCGCGGGGTGCCTCTTGAGGCCCAGCTTCGCTGGCCCTTGCGCCTTACCGCCATGCCGGCGGCCAGCCCTCTCCGGCAGGGCCCTGCCGCCCGCCCAGGCAGGCGACAGGAGGCCTCGGGGACCCGGGGGTGGCGGAGTGGTGGGCGACCTCGCAGCCCAGGGCGGGCGGGACGCTCCAGGCCCGTCGGCGCTTGGCGCCCCGCCGCAGATCCCGCTCGACGCTCACAGGGACGTGGCCCCGGAGGCTTCAGGGCACGGCGGCCGCGGTCCCTTGGGCATCCCCCCCTGCCCGCCCACGCGGAGTTAGGCGCAGCCCGGCCACGGCCGGGCCGGCCCTCCGGCCGGGCAGCAGCTGGCCCGAAGCCACTGGGAGCCACCACTGAGTGGGCACGGCCCCTTAGCCCCAGCAAGGCCACCCTTGCCCCCACGCCGCCCGCCGAGCACAGGACCCCGCCCCTGGTGGCCGGCAGGCCCGGGGAAGCGGCCACGGCCCCCGCCCCCGCTCCCGCCCCCGGCCGAGGCGAAACGGCCGAGGGGGGGGGGGCTTTTCCCGGAGGGAGCTGCGGAGAGACACACGGGCAGACAGCTGGCTGCGGCGCGGCTGGGCTCTGGTGGGCGCGGCCAAGTGCAGGTCGAGGGCCTCGCGGGCCGCACGGCCGGCACCCCGGCCTGCGGCGGAGTCTGGGTCCGGGCCAGCCACCACGGGAGCGGCTGGGGTGCGGCTGCCTTCCAGGGCCGCCTTCTGGCCTCCTGGCCGGCCAGGCCGGCGGGGAGCGCCCCCTCTGGCGCGCTGTGGTGGGAGGGGCCGGAGGAGGTGGGGCCTGCGGCGGTGCCCGGCGGGGGCGGAGGCGGCGGCCTCGGCCGCGGGCGACTAAAGGAGAAGGCGGAGCGGGAGGCAAAAAGCCTACAGCACCCGGTATTCCCAGGCGGTCTCCCATCCAAGTACTAACCAGGCCCGACCCTGCTTAGCTTCCGAGATCAGACGAGATCGGGCGCGTTCAGGGTGGTATGGCCGTAGACGCAAGAGGGGCCCGCGGAGTGCCTCTTGAGGCCCAGCTTCGCTGGCGCTTGCGCCTTACTGCCAGCCCGGCGGCCAGCCCGCCCCGGCAGGGCCCCGCCGCCCGCCCAGGCAGGGGAAGGGCGACCTCGGGTACCGGGGCGGGGGGGGGGGGTGGCGGAGGGGTTGGCGACCTCCCAGCCCAGGGCGGGCGGGACCCACCAAACCGTTCGGCGCTTGGCGCCCCGCCCCAGATCCCGCACGTCGCTCACAGGGACGTGGCCCCGGAGGCTTCAGGGCCCGGGGCCCGCGGGCCCTTGGGCCTCCCCGCTGCCCGCCCACGCGGCGCTAGGCGCAGCCCAGCCGCAGCCCGGGCCGGCCCTCCTGCCCGACGGCAGTCGGCCCTTAACCCACTGGGAGCCACCATTGAGTCACCACGGCCCCTTAGCCCCAGCAAGGCCACCCTTGCCCCCACGCCACCCGCCGAGCACAGGACCACGCGCCTTGCGGCCGGCCGGCCCGGAGAACCGGCCCCGGCCCCCGCCCCCGCTCCCGCCCCCCGGCCGTGGCGAAACGGCGGCGGCGGGGGGAGGGGGGGAGCTTTTTCCGGAGGGAGCTGTGGAGAGACACACCGGCAGACAGGTGGCTGCGCCGGGGCTGGGCGCGAGTGGGGGCGGCCAGGTGCAGGTCAAGGGGCTCGCGGGCCGGACGGCCGGCACCCGGGCCTGAGGCGGAGTCTGGGTCCGGGCCAGCCACCCCGGGAGCGGCTGGGATGCGGCTGCCTTCCAGGGCCGCCTTCTGGCCGCCTGGCCGGCCAGGCAGGCGGAGAGCGCCCCCTCTGGCGCGCTCTGGTGGGAGGTAGGTGGGGCCTGCAGCGGTGCCCGGCGGCGGGGGCGGAGGCGGCGGGCGACTAAAGGAGAGGGCGGAGCGGGAGGCAAAAAGCCTACAGCACCCGGTATTCCCAGGCGGTCTCCCATCCAAGTACTAACCAGGCCCGACCCTGCTTAGCTTCCGAGATCAGACGAGATCGGGCGCGTTCAGGGTGGTATGGCCGTAGACGCAGGAGGGGCCCGCGGGGTGCCTCTTGAGGCCCAGCTTCGCTGGCCCTTGCGCCTTACCGCCATGCCGGCGGCCAGCCCTCTCCGGCAGGGCCCTGCCGCCCGCCCAGGCAGGCGACAGGAGGCCTCGGGGACCCGGGGGTGGCGGAGTGGTGGGCGACCTCGCAGCCCAGGGCGGGCGGGACGCTCCAGGCCCGTCGGCGCTTGGCGCCCCACCGCAGATCCCGCTCGACGCTCACAGGGACGTGGCCCCGGAGGCTTCAGGGCACGGCGGCCGCGGTCCCTTGGGCATCCCCCCCTGCCCGCCCACGCGGAGTTAGGCGCAGCCCGGCCACGGCCGGGCCGGCCCTCCGGCCGGGCAGCAGCTGGCCCGAAGCCACTGGGAGCCACCACTGAGTGGGCACGGCCCCTTAGCCCCAGCAAGGCCACCCTTGCCCCCACGCCGCCCGCCGAGCACAGGACCCCGCCCCTGGTGGCCGGCAGGCCCGGGGAAGCGGCCACGGCCCCCGCCCCCGCTCCCGCCCCCGGCCGAGGCGAAACGGCCGAGGGGGGGGGGCTTTTCCCGGAGGGAGCTGCGGAGAGACACACGGGCAGACAGCTGGCTGCGGCGCGGCTGGGCTCTGGTGGGCGCGGCCAAGTGCAGGTCGAGGGCCTCGCGGGCCGCACGGCCGGCACCCCGGCCTGCGGCGGAGTCTGGGTCCGGGCCAGCCACCACGGGAGCGGCTGGGGTGCGGCTGCCTTCCAGGGCCGCCTTCTGGCCTCCTGGCCGGCCAGGCCGGCGGGGAGCGCCCCCTCTGGCGCGCTGTGGTGGGAGGGGCCGGAGGAGGTGGGGCCTGCGGCGGTGCCCGGCGGGGGCGGAGGCGGCGGCCTCGGCCGCGGGCGACTAAAGGAGAAGGCGGAGCGGGAGGCAAAAAGCCTACAGCACCCGGTATTCCCAGGCGGTCTCCCATCCAAGTACTAACCAGGCCCGACCCTGCTTAGCTTCCGAGATCAGACGAGATCGGGCGCGTTCAGGGTGGTATGGCCGTAGACGCAAGAGGGGCCCGCGGAGTGCCTCTTGAGGCCCAGCTTCGCTGGCGCTTGCGCCTTACTGCCAGCCCGGCGGCCAGCCCGCCCCGGCAGGGCCCCGCCGCCCGCCCAGGCAGGGGAAGGGCGACCTCGGGTACCGGGGCGGGGGGGGGGGGTGGCGGAGGGGTTGGCGACCTCCCAGCCCAGGGCGGGCGGGACCCACCAAACCGTTCGGCGCTTGGCGCCCCGCCCCAGATCCCGCACGTCGCTCACAGGGACGTGGCCCCGGAGGCTTCAGGGCCCGGGGCCCGCGGGCCCTTGGGCCTCCCCGCTGCCCGCCCACGCGGCGCTAGGCGCAGCCCAGCCGCAGCCCGGGCCGGCCCTCCTGCCCGACGGCAGTCGGCCCTTAACCCACTGGGAGCCACCATTGAGTCACCACGGCCCCTTAGCCCCAGCAAGGCCACCCTTGCCCCCACGCCACCCGCCGAGCACAGGACCACGCGCCTTGCGGCCGGCCGGCCCGGAGAACCGGCCCCGGCCCCCGCCCCCGCTCCCGCCCCCCGGCCGTGGCGAAACGGCGGCGGCGGGGGGAGGGGGGGAGCTTTTTCCGGAGGGAGCTGTGGAGAGACACACCGGCAGACAGGTGGCTGCGCCGGGGCTGGGCGCGAGTGGGGGCGGCCAGGTGCAGGTCAAGGGGCTCGCGGGCCGGACGGCCGGCACCCGGGCCTGAGGCGGAGTCTGGGTCCGGGCCAGCCACCCCGGGAGCGGCTGGGATGCGGCTGCCTTCCAGGGCCGCCTTCTGGCCGCCTGGCCGGCCAGGCAGGCGGAGAGCGCCCCCTCTGGCGCGCTCTGGTGGGAGGTAGGTGGGGCCTGCAGCGGTGCCCGGCGGCGGGGGCGGAGGCGGCGGGCGACTAAAGGAGAGGGCGGAGCGGGAGGCAAAAAGCCTACAGCACCCGGTATTCCCAGGCGGTCTCCCATCCAAGTACTAACCAGGCCCGACCCTGCTTAGCTTCCGAGATCAGACGAGATCGGGCGCGTTCAGGGTGGTATGGCCGTAGACGCAGGAGGGGCCCGCGGGGTGCCTCTTGAGGCCCAGCTTCGCTGGCCCTTGCGCCTTACCGCCATGCCGGCGGCCAGCCCTCTCCGGCAGGGCCCTGCCGCCCGCCCAGGCAGGCGACAGGAGGCCTCGGGGACCCGGGGGTGGCGGAGTGGTGGGCGACCTCGCAGCCCAGGGCGGGCGGGACGCTCCAGGCCCGTCGGCGCTTGGCGCCCCGCCGCAGATCCCGCTCGACGCTCACAGGGACGTGGCCCCGGAGGCTTCAGGGCACGGCGGCGGCGGTCCCTTGGGCATCCCCCCCTGCCCGCCCACGCGGAGTTAGGCGCAGCCCGGCCACGGCCGGGCCGGCCCTCCGGCCGGGCAGCAGCTGGCCCGAAGCCACTGGGAGCCACCACTGAGTGGGCACGGCCCCTTAGCCCCAGCAAGGCCACCCTTGCCCCCACGCCGCCCGCCGAGCACAGGACCCCGCCCCTGGTGGCCGGCAGGCCCGGGGAAGCGGCCACGGCCCCCGCCCCCGCTCCCGCCCCCGGCCGAGGCGAAACGGCCGAGGGGGGGGGGGCTTTTCCCGGAGGGAGCTGCGGAGAGACACACGGGCAGACAGCTGGCTGCGGCGCGGCTGGGCTCTGGTGGGCGCGGCCAAGTGCAGGTCGAGGGCCTCGCGGGCCGCACGGCCGGCACCCCGGCCTGCGGCGGAGTCTGGGTCCGGGCCAGCCACCACGGGAGCGGCTGGGGTGCGGCTGCCTTCCAGGGCCGCCTTCTGGCCTCCTGGCCGGCCAGGCCGGCGGGGAGCGCCCCCTCTGGCGCGCTGTGGTGGGAGGGGCCGGAGGAGGTGGGGCCTGCGGCGGTGCCCGGCGGGGGCGGAGGCGGCGGCCTCGGCCGCGGGCGACTAAAGGAGAAGGCGGAGCGGGAGGCAAAAAGCCTACAGCACCCGGTATTCCCAGGCGGTCTCCCATCCAAGTACTAACCAGGCCCGACCCTGCTTAGCTTCCGAGATCAGACGAGATCGGGCGCGTTCAGGGTGGTATGGCCGTAGACGCAAGAGGGGCCCGCGGAGTGCCTCTTGAGGCCCAGCTTCGCTGGCGCTTGCGCCTTACTGCCAGCCCGGCGGCCAGCCCGCCCCGGCAGGGCCCCGCCGCCCGCCCAGGCAGGGGAAGGGCGACCTCGGGTACCGGGGCGGGGGGGGGGGGTGGCGGAGGGGTTGGCGACCTCCCAGCCCAGGGCGGGCGGGACCCACCAAACCGTTCGGCGCTTGGCGCCCCGCCCCAGATCCCGCACGTCGCTCACAGGGACGTGGCCCCGGAGGCTTCAGGGCCCGGGGCCCGCGGGCCCTTGGGCCTCCCCGCTGCCCGCCCACGCGGCGCTAGGCGCAGCCCAGCCGCAGCCCGGGCCGGCCCTCCTGCCCGACGGCAGTCGGCCCTTAACCCACTGGGAGCCACCATTGAGTCACCACGGCCCCTTAGCCCCAGCAAGGCCACCCTTGCCCCCACGCCACCCGCCGAGCACAGGACCACGCGCCTTGCGGCCGGCCGGCCCGGAGAACCGGCCCCGGCCCCCGCCCCCGCTCCCGCCCCCCGGCCGTGGCGAAACGGCGGCGGCGGGGGGAGGGGGGGAGCTTTTTCCGGAGGGAGCTGTGGAGAGACACACCGGCAGACAGGTGGCTGCGCCGGGGCTGGGCGCGAGTGGGGGCGGCCAGGTGCAGGTCAAGGGGCTCGCGGGCCGGACGGCCGGCACCCGGGCCTGAGGCGGAGTCTGGGTCCGGGCCAGCCACCCCGGGAGCGGCTGGGATGCGGCTGCCTTCCAGGGCCGCCTTCTGGCCGCCTGGCCGGCCAGGCAGGCGGAGAGCGCCCCCTCTGGCGCGCTCTGGTGGGAGGGGTCGGAGGTAGGTGGGGCCTGCAGCGGTGCCCGGCGGCGGGGGCGGAGGCGGCGGGCGACTAAAGGAGAGGGCGGAGCGGGAGGCAAAAAGCCTACAGCACCCGGTATTCCCAGGCGGTCTCCCATCCAAGTACTAACCAGGCCCGACCCTGCTTAGCTTCCGAGATCAGACGAGATCGGGCGCGTTCAGGGTGGTATGGCCGTAGACGCAGGAGGGGCCCGCGGGGTGCCTCTTGAGGCCCAGCTTCGCTGGCCCTTGCGCCTTACCGCCATGCCGGCGGCCAGCCCTCTCCGGCAGGGCCCTGCCGCCCGCCCAGGCAGGCGACAGGAGGCCTCGGGGACCCGGGGGTGGCGGAGTGGTGGGCGACCTCGCAGCCCAGGGCGGGCGGGACGCTCCAGGCCCGTCGGCGCTTGGCGCCCCGCCGCAGATCCCGCTCGACGCTCACAGGGACGTGGCCCCGGAGGCTTCAGGGCACGGCGGCCGCGGTCCCTTGGGCATCCCCCCCTGCCCGCCCACGCGGAGTTAGGCGCAGCCCGGCCACGGCCGGGCCGGCCCTCCGGCCGGGCAGCAGCTGGCCCGAAGCCACTGGGAGCCACCACTGAGTGGGCACGGCCCCTTAGCCCCAGCAAGGCCACCCTTGCCCCCACGCCGCCCGCCGAGCACAGGACCCCGCCCCTGGTGGCCGGCAGGCCCGGGGAAGCGGCCACGGCCCCCGCCCCCGCTCCCGCCCCCGGCCGAGGCGAAACGGCCGAGGGGGGGGGGGCTTTTCCCGGAGGGAGCTGCGGAGAGACACACGGGCAGACAGCTGGCTGCGGCGCGGCTGGGCTCTGGTGGGCGCGGCCAAGTGCAGGTCGAGGGCCTCGCGGGCCGCACGGCCGGCACCCCGGCCTGCGGCGGAGTCTGGGTCCGGGCCAGCCACCACGGGAGCGGCTGGGGTGCGGCTGCCTTCCAGGGCCGCCTTCTGGCCTCCTGGCCGGCCAGGCCGGCGGGGAGCGCCCCCTCTGGCGCGCTGTGGTGGGAGGGGCCGGAGGAGGTGGGGCCTGCGGCGGTGCCCGGCGGGGGCGGAGGCGGCGGCCTCGGCCGCGGGCGACTAAAGGAGAAGGCGGAGCGGGAGGCAAAAAGCCTACAGCACCCGGTATTCCCAGGCGGTCTCCCATCCAAGTACTAACCAGGCCCGACCCTGCTTAGCTTCCGAGATCAGACGAGATCGGGCGCGTTCAGGGTGGTATGGCCGTAGACGCAAGAGGGGCCCGCGGAGTGCCTCTTGAGGCCCAGCTTCGCTGGCGCTTGCGCCTTACTGCCAGCCCGGCGGCCAGCCCGCCCCGGCAGGGCCCCGCCGCCCGCCCAGGCAGGGGAAGGGCGACCTCGGGTACCGGGGCGGGGGGGGGGGTGGCGGAGGGGTTGGCGACCTCCCAGCCCAGGGCGGGCGGGACCCACCAAACCGTTCGGCGCTTGGCGCCCCGCCCCAGATCCCGCACGTCGCTCACAGGGACGTGGCCCCGGAGGCTTCAGGGCCCGGGGCCCGCGGGCCCTTGGGCCTCCCCGCTGCCCGCCCACGCGGCGCTAGGCGCAGCCCAGCCGCAGCCCGGGCCGGCCCTCCTGCCCGACGGCAGTCGGCCCTTAACCCACTGGGAGCCACCATTGAGTCACCACGGCCCCTTAGCCCCAGCAAGGCCACCCTTGCCCCCACGCCACCCGCCGAGCACAGGACCACGCGCCTTGCGGCCGGCCGGCCCGGAGAACCGGCCCCGGCCCCCGCCCCCGCTCCCGCCCCCCGGCCGTGGCGAAACGGCGGCGGCGGGGGGAGGGGGGGAGCTTTTTCCGGAGGGAGCTGTGGAGAGACACACCGGCAGACAGGTGGCTGCGCCGGGGCTGGGCGCGAGTGGGGGCGGCCAGGTGCAGGTCAAGGGGCTCGCGGGCCGGACGGCCGGCACCCGGGCCTGAGGCGGAGTCTGGGTCCGGGCCAGCCACCCCGGGAGCGGCTGGGATGCGGCTGCCTTCCAGGGCCGCCTTCTGGCCGCCTGGCCGGCCAGGCAGGCGGAGAGCGCCCCCTCTGGCGCGCTCTGGTGGGAGGTAGGTGGGGCCTGCAGCGGTGCCCGGCGGCGGGGGCGGAGGCGGCGGGCGACTAAAGGAGAGGGCGGAGCGGGAGGCAAAAAGCCTACAGCACCCGGTATTCCCAGGCGGTCTCCCATCCAAGTACTAACCAGGCCCGACCCTGCTTAGCTTCCGAGATCAGACGAGATCGGGCGCGTTCAGGGTGGTATGGCCGTAGACGCAGGAGGGGCCCGCGGGGTGCCTCTTGAGGCCCAGCTTCGCTGGCCCTTGCGCCTTACCGCCATGCCGGCGGCCAGCCCTCTCCGGCAGGGCCCTGCCGCCCGCCCAGGCAGGCGACAGGAGGCCTCGGGGACCCGGGGGTGGCGGAGTGGTGGGCGACCTCGCAGCCCAGGGCGGGCGGGACGCTCCAGGCCCGTCGGCGCTTGGCGCCCCGCCGCAGATCCCGCTCGACGCTCACAGGGACGTGGCCCCGGAGGCTTCAGGGCACGGCGGCCGCGGTCCCTTGGGCATCCCCCCCTGCCCGCCCACGCGGAGTTAGGCGCAGCCCGGCCACGGCCGGGCCGGCCCTCCGGCCGGGCAGCAGCTGGCCCGAAGCCACTGGGAGCCACCACTGAGTGGGCACGGCCCCTTAGCCCCAGCAAGGCCACCCTTGCCCCCACGCCGCCCGCCGAGCACAGGACCCCGCCCCTGGTGGCCGGCAGGCCCGGGGAAGCGGCCACGGCCCCCGCCCCCGCTCCCGCCCCCGGCCGAGGCGAAACGGCCGAGGGGGGGGGGCTTTTCCCGGAGGGAGCTGCGGAGAGACACACGGGCAGACAGCTGGCTGCGGCGCGGCTGGGCTCTGGTGGGCGCGGCCAAGTGCAGGTCGAGGGCCTCGCGGGCCGCACGGCCGGCACCCCGGCCTGCGGCGGAGTCTGGGTCCGGGCCAGCCACCACGGGAGCGGCTGGGGTGCGGCTGCCTTCCAGGGCCGCCTTCTGGCCTCCTGGCCGGCCAGGCCGGCGGGGAGCGCCCCCTCTGGCGCGCTGTGGTGGGAGGGGCCGGAGGAGGTGGGGCCTGCGGCGGTGCCCGGCGGGGGCGGAGGCGGCGGCCTCGGCCGCGGGCGACTAAAGGAGAAGGCGGAGCGGGAGGCAAAAAGCCTACAGCACCCGGTATTCCCAGGCGGTCTCCCATCCAAGTACTAACCAGGCCCGACCCTGCTTAGCTTCCGAGATCAGACGAGATCGGGCGCGTTCAGGGTGGTATGGCCGTAGACGCAAGAGGGGCCCGCGGAGTGCCTCTTGAGGCCCAGCTTCGCTGGCGCTTGCGCCTTACTGCCAGCCCGGCGGCCAGCCCGCCCCGGCAGGGCCCCGCCGCCCGCCCAGGCAGGGGAAGGGCGACCTCGGGTACCGGGGCGGGGGGGGGGGGTGGCGGAGGGGTTGGCGACCTCCCAGCCCAGGGCGGGCGGGACCCACCAAACCGTTCGGCGCTTGGCGCCCCGCCCCAGATCCCGCACGTCGCCACAGGGACGTGGCCCCGGAGGCTTCAGGGCCCGGGGCCCGCGGGCCCTTGGGCCTCCCCGCTGCCCGCCCACGCGGCGCTAGGCGCAGCCCAGCCGCAGCCCGGGCCGGCCCTCCTGCCCGACGGCAGTCGGCCCTTAACCCACTGGGAGCCACCATTGAGTCACCACGGCCCCTTAGCCCCAGCAAGGCCACCCTTGCCCCCACGCCACCCGCCGAGCACAGGACCACGCGCCTTGCGGCCGGCCGGCCCGGAGAACCGGCCCCGGCCCCCGCCCCCGCTCCCGCCCCCCGGCCGTGGCGAAACGGCGGCGGCGGGGGGAGGGGGGGAGCTTTTTCCGGAGGGAGCTGTGGAGAGACACACCGGCAGACAGGTGGCTGCGCCGGGGCTGGGCGCGAGTGGGGGCGGCCAGGTGCAGGTCAAGGGGCTCGCGGGCCGGACGGCCGGCACCCGGGCCTGAGGCGGAGTCTGGGTCCGGGCCAGCCACCCCGGGAGCGGCTGGGATGCGGCTGCCTTCCAGGGCCGCCTTCTGGCCGCCTGGCCGGCCAGGCAGGCGGAGAGCGCCCCCTCTGGCGCGCTCTGGTGGGAGGTAGGTGGGGCCTGCAGCGGTGCCCGGCGGCGGGGGCGGAGGCGGCGGGCGACTAAAGGAGAGGGCGGAGCGGGAGGCAAAAAGCCTACAGCACCCGGTATTCCCAGGCGGTCTCCCATCCAAGTACTAACCAGGCCCGACCCTGCTTAGCTTCCGAGATCAGACGAGATCGGGCGCGTTCAGGGTGGTATGGCCGTAGACGCAGGAGGGGCCCGCGGGGTGCCTCTTGAGGCCCAGCTTCGCTGGCCCTTGCGCCTTACCGCCATGCCGGCGGCCAGCCCTCTCCGGCAGGGCCCTGCCGCCCGCCCAGGCAGGCGACAGGAGGCCTCGGGGACCCGGGGGTGGCGGAGTGGTGGGCGACCTCGCAGCCCAGGGCGGGCGGGACGCTCCAGGCCCGTCGGCGCTTGGCGCCCCGCCGCAGATCCCGCTCGACGCTCACAGGGACGTGGCCCCGGAGGCTTCAGGGCACGGCGGCGGCGGTCCCTTGGGCATCCCCCCCTGCCCGCCCACGCGGAGTTAGGCGCAGCCCGGCCACGGCCGGGCCGGCCCTCCGGCCGGGCAGCAGCTGGCCCGAAGCCACTGGGAGCCACCACTGAGTGGGCACGGCCCCTTAGCCCCAGCAAGGCCACCCTTGCCCCCACGCCGCCCGCCGAGCACAGGACCCCGCCCCTGGTGGCCGGCAGGCCCGGGGAAGCGGCCACGGCCCCCGCCCCCGCTCCCGCCCCCGGCCGAGGCGAAACGGCCGAGGGGGGGGGGGCTTTTCCCGGAGGGAGCTGCGGAGAGACACACGGGCAGACAGCTGGCTGCGGCGCGGCTGGGCTCTGGTGGGCGCGGCCAAGTGCAGGTCGAGGGCCTCGCGGGCCGCACGGCCGGCACCCCGGCCTGCGGCGGAGTCTGGGTCCGGGCCAGCCACCACGGGAGCGGCTGGGGTGCGGCTGCCTTCCAGGGCCGCCTTCTGGCCTCCTGGCCGGCCAGGCCGGCGGGGAGCGCCCCCTCTGGCGCGCTGTGGTGGGAGGGGCCGGAGGAGGTGGGGCCTGCGGCGGTGCCCGGCGGGGGCGGAGGCGGCGGCCTCGGCCGCGGGCGACTAAAGGAGAAGGCGGAGCGGGAGGCAAAAAGCCTACAGCACCCGGTATTCCCAGGCGGTCTCCCATCCAAGTACTAACCAGGCCCGACCCTGCTTAGCTTCCGAGATCAGACGAGATCGGGCGCGTTCAGGGTGGTATGGCCGTAGACGCAAGAGGGGCCCGCGGAGTGCCTCTTGAGGCCCAGCTTCGCTGGCGCTTGCGCCTTACTGCCAGCCCGGCGGCCAGCCCGCCCCGGCAGGGCCCCGCCGCCCGCCCAGGCAGGGGAAGGGCGACCTCGGGTACCGGGGCGGGGGTGGGGGGTGGCGGAGGGGTTGGCGACCTCCCAGCCCAGGGCGGGCGGGACCCACCAAACCGTTCGGCGCTTGGCGCCCCGCCCCAGATCCCGCACGTCGCTCACAGGGACGTGGCCCCGGAGGCTTCAGGGCCCGGGGCCCGCGGGCCCTTGGGCCTCCCCGCTGCCCGCCCACGCGGCGCTAGGCGCAGCCCAGCCGCAGCCCGGGCCGGCCCTCCTGCCCGACGGCAGTCGGCCCTTAACCCACTGGGAGCCACCATTGAGTCACCACGGCCCCTTAGCCCCAGCAAGGCCACCCTTGCCCCCACGCCACCCGCCGAGCACAGGACCACGCGCCTTGCGGCCGGCCGGCCCGGAGAACCGGCCCCGGCCCCCGCCCCCGCTCCCGCCCCCCGGCCGTGGCGAAACGGCGGCGGCGGGGGGAGGGGGGGAGCTTTTTCCGGAGGGAGCTGTGGAGAGACACACCGGCAGACAGGTGGCTGCGCCGGGGCTGGGCGCGAGTGGGGGCGGCCAGGTGCAGGTCAAGGGGCTCGCGGGCCGGACGGCCGGCACCCGGGCCTGAGGCGGAGTCTGGGTCCGGGCCAGCCACCCCGGGAGCGGCTGGGATGCGGCTGCCTTCCAGGGCCGCCTTCTGGCCGCCTGGCCGGCCAGGCAGGCGGAGAGCGCCCCCTCTGGCGCGCTCTGGTGGGAGGGGTCGGAGGTAGGTGGGGCCTGCAGCGGTGCCCGGCGGCGGGGGCGGAGGCGGCGGGCGACTAAAGGAGAGGGCGGAGCGGGAGGCAAAAAGCCTACAGCACCCGGTATTCCCAGGCGGTCTCCCATCCAAGTACTAACCAGGCCCGACCCTGCTTAGCTTCCGAGATCAGACGAGATCGGGCGCGTTCAGGGTGGTATGGCCGTAGACGCAGGAGGGGCCCGCGGGGTGCCTCTTGAGGCCCAGCTTCGCTGGCCCTTGCGCCTTACCGCCATGCCGGCGGCCAGCCCTCTCCGGCAGGGCCCTGCCGCCCGCCCAGGCAGGCGACAGGAGGCCTCGGGGACCCGGGGGTGGCGGAGTGGTGGGCGACCTCGCAGCCCAGGGCGGGCGGGACGCTCCAGGCCCGTCGGCGCTTGGCGCCCCGCCGCAGATCCCGCTCGACGCTCACAGGGACGTGGCCCCGGAGGCTTCAGGGCACGGCGGCGGCGGTCCCTTGGGCATCCCCCCCTGCCCGCCCACGCGGAGTTAGGCGCAGCCCGGCCACGGCCGGGCCGGCCCTCCGGCCGGGCAGCAGCTGGCCCGAAGCCACTGGGAGCCACCACTGAGTGGGCACGGCCCCTTAGCCCCAGCAAGGCCACCCTTGCCCCCACGCCGCCCGCCGAGCACAGGACCCCGCCCCTGGTGGCCGGCAGGCCCGGGGAAGCGGCCACGGCCCCCGCCCCCGCTCCCGCCCCCGGCCGAGGCGAAACGGCCGAGGGGGGGGGGGCTTTTCCCGGAGGGAGCTGCGGAGAGACACACGGGCAGACAGCTGGCTGCGGCGCGGCTGGGCTCTGGTGGGCGCGGCCAAGTGCAGGTCGAGGGCCTCGCGGGCCGCACGGCCGGCACCCCGGCCTGCGGCGGAGTCTGGGTCCGGGCCAGCCACCACGGGAGCGGCTGGGGTGCGGCTGCCTTCCAGGGCCGCCTTCTGGCCTCCTGGCCGGCCAGGCCGGCGGGGAGCGCCCCCTCTGGCGCGCTGTGGTGGGAGGGGCCGGAGGAGGTGGGGCCTGCGGCGGTGCCCGGCGGGGGCGGAGGCGGCGGCCTCGGCCGCGGGCGACTAAAGGAGAAGGCGGAGCGGGAGGCAAAAAGCCTACAGCACCCGGTATTCCCAGGCGGTCTCCCATCCAAGTACTAACCAGGCCCGACCCTGCTTAGCTTCCGAGATCAGACGAGATCGGGCGCGTTCAGGGTGGTATGGCCGTAGACGCAAGAGGGGCCCGCGGAGTGCCTCTTGAGGCCCAGCTTCGCTGGCGCTTGCGCCTTACTGCCAGCCCGGCGGCCAGCCCGCCCCGGCAGGGCCCCGCCGCCCGCCCAGGCAGGGGAAGGGCGACCTCGGGTACCGGGGCGGGGGGGGGGGGTGGCGGAGGGGTTGGCGACCTCCCAGCCCAGGGCGGGCGGGACCCACCAAACCGTTCGGCGCTTGGCGCCCCGCCCCAGATCCCGCACGTCGCTCACAGGGACGTGGCCCCGGAGGCTTCAGGGCCCGGGGCCCGCGGGCCCTTGGGCCTCCCCGCTGCCCGCCCACGCGGCGCTAGGCGCAGCCCAGCCGCAGCCCGGGCCGGCCCTCCTGCCCGACGGCAGTCGGCCCTTAACCCACTGGGAGCCACCATTGAGTCACCACGGCCCCTTAGCCCCAGCAAGGCCACCCTTGCCCCCACGCCACCCGCCGAGCACAGGACCACGCGCCTTGCGGCCGGCCGGCCCGGAGAACCGGCCCCGGCCCCCGCCCCCGCTCCCGCCCCCCGGCCGTGGCGAAACGGCGGCGGCGGGGGGAGGGGGGGAGCTTTTTCCGGAGGGAGCTGTGGAGAGACACACCGGCAGACAGGTGGCTGCGCCGGGGCTGGGCGCGAGTGGGGGCGGCCAGGTGCAGGTCAAGGGGCTCGCGGGCCGGACGGCCGGCACCCGGGCCTGAGGCGGAGTCTGGGTCCGGGCCAGCCACCCCGGGAGCGGCTGGGATGCGGCTGCCTTCCAGGGCCGCCTTCTGGCCGCCTGGCCGGCCAGGCAGGCGGAGAGCGCCCCCTCTGGCGCGCTCTGGTGGGAGGTAGGTGGGGCCTGCAGCGGTGCCCGGCGGCGGGGGCGGAGGCGGCGGGCGACTAAAGGAGAGGGCGGAGCGGGAGGCAAAAAGCCTACAGCACCCGGTATTCCCAGGCGGTCTCCCATCCAAGTACTAACCAGGCCCGACCCTGCTTAGCTTCCGAGATCAGACGAGATCGGGCGCGTTCAGGGTGGTATGGCCGTAGACGCAGGAGGGGCCCGCGGGGTGCCTCTTGAGGCCCAGCTTCGCTGGCCCTTGCGCCTTACCGCCATGCCGGCGGCCAGCCCTCTCCGGCAGGGCCCTGCCGCCCGCCCAGGCAGGCGACAGGAGGCCTCGGGGACCCGGGGGTGGCGGAGTGGTGGGCGACCTCGCAGCCCAGGGCGGGCGGGACGCTCCAGGCCCGTCGGCGCTTGGCGCCCCGCCGCAGATCCCGCTCGACGCTCACAGGGACGTGGCCCCGGAGGCTTCAGGGCACGGCGGCGGCGGTCCCTTGGGCATCCCCCCCTGCCCGCCCACGCGGAGTTAGGCGCAGCCCGGCCACGGCCGGGCCGGCCCTCCGGCCGGGCAGCAGCTGGCCCGAAGCCACTGGGAGCCACCACTGAGTGGGCACGGCCCCTTAGCCCCAGCAAGGCCACCCTTGCCCCCACGCCGCCCGCCGAGCACAGGACCCCGCCCCTGGTGGCCGGCAGGCCCGGGGAAGCGGCCACGGCCCCCGCCCCCGCTCCCGCCCCCGGCCGAGGCGAAACGGCCGAGGGGGGGGGGGCTTTTCCCGGAGGGAGCTGCGGAGAGACACACGGGCAGACAGCTGGCTGCGGCGCGGCTGGGCTCTGGTGGGCGCGGCCAAGTGCAGGTCGAGGGCCTCGCGGGCCGCACGGCCGGCACCCCGGCCTGCGGCGGAGTCTGGGTCCGGGCCAGCCACCACGGGAGCGGCTGGGGTGCGGCTGCCTTCCAGGGCCGCCTTCTGGCCTCCTGGCCGGCCAGGCCGGCGGGGAGCGCCCCCTCTGGCGCGCTGTGGTGGGAGGGGCCGGAGGAGGTGGGGCCTGCGGCGGTGCCCGGCGGGGGCGGAGGCGGCGGCCTCGGCCGCGGGCGACTAAAGGAGAAGGCGGAGCGGGAGGCAAAAAGCCTACAGCACCCGGTATTCCCAGGCGGTCTCCCATCCAAGTACTAACCAGGCCCGACCCTGCTTAGCTTCCGAGATCAGACGAGATCGGGCGCGTTCAGGGTGGTATGGCCGTAGACGCAAGAGGGGCCCGCGGAGTGCCTCTTGAGGCCCAGCTTCGCTGGCGCTTGCGCCTTACTGCCAGCCCGGCGGCCAGCCCGCCCCGGCAGGGCCCCGCCGCCCGCCCAGGCAGGGGAAGGGCGACCTCGGGTACCGGGGCGGGGGGGGGGGGTGGCGGAGGGGTTGGCGACCTCCCAGCCCAGGGCGGGCGGGACCCACCAAACCGTTCGGCGCTTGGCGCCCCGCCCCAGATCCCGCACGTCGCTCACAGGGACGTGGCCCCGGAGGCTTCAGGGCCCGGGGCCCGCGGGCCCTTGGGCCTCCCCGCTGCCCGCCCACGCGGCGCTAGGCGCAGCCCAGCCGCAGCCCGGGCCGGCCCTCCTGCCCGACGGCAGTCGGCCCTTAACCCACTGGGAGCCACCATTGAGTCACCACGGCCCCTTAGCCCCAGCAAGGCCACCCTTGCCCCCACGCCACCCGCCGAGCACAGGACCACGCGCCTTGCGGCCGGCCGGCCCGGAGAACCGGCCCCGGCCCCCGCCCCCGCTCCCGCCCCCCGGCCGTGGCGAAACGGCGGCGGCGGGGGGAGGGGGGGAGCTTTTTCCGGAGGGAGCTGTGGAGAGACACACCGGCAGACAGGTGGCTGCGCCGGGGCTGGGCGCGAGTGGGGGCGGCCAGGTGCAGGTCAAGGGGCTCGCGGGCCGGACGGCCGGCACCCGGGCCTGAGGCGGAGTCTGGGTCCGGGCCAGCCACCCCGGGAGCGGCTGGGATGCGGCTGCCTTCCAGGGCCGCCTTCTGGCCGCCTGGCCGGCCAGGCAGGCGGAGAGCGCCCCCTCTGGCGCGCTCTGGTGGGAGGGGTCGGAGGTAGGTGGGGCCTGCAGCGGTGCCCGGCGGCGGGGGCGGAGGCGGCGGGCGACTAAAGGAGAGGGCGGAGCGGGAGGCAAAAAGCCTACAGCACCCGGTATTCCCAGGCGGTCTCCCATCCAAGTACTAACCAGGCCCGACCCTGCTTAGCTTCCGAGATCAGACGAGATCGGGCGCGTTCAGGGTGGTATGGCCGTAGACGCAGGAGGGGCCCGCGGGGTGCCTCTTGAGGCCCAGCTTCGCTGGCCCTTGCGCCTTACCGCCATGCCGGCGGCCAGCCCTCTCCGGCAGGGCCCTGCCGCCCGCCCAGGCAGGCGACAGGAGGCCTCGGGGACCCGGGGGTGGCGGAGTGGTGGGCGACCTCGCAGCCCAGGGCGGGCGGGACGCTCCAGGCCCGTCGGCGCTTGGCGCCCCGCCGCAGATCCCGCTCGACGCTCACAGGGACGTGGCCCCGGAGGCTTCAGGGCACGGCGGCCGCGGTCCCTTGGGCATCCCCCCCTGCCCGCCCACGCGGAGTTAGGCGCAGCCCGGCCACGGCCGGGCCGGCCCTCCGGCCGGGCAGCAGCTGGCCCGAAGCCACTGGGAGCCACCACTGAGTGGGCACGGCCCCTTAGCCCCAGCAAGGCCACCCTTGCCCCCACGCCGCCCGCCGAGCACAGGACCCCGCCCCTGGTGGCCGGCAGGCCCGGGGAAGCGGCCACGGCCCCCGCCCCCGCTCCCGCCCCCGGCCGAGGCGAAACGGCCGAGGGGGGGGGGGCTTTTCCCGGAGGGAGCTGCGGAGAGACACACGGGCAGACAGCTGGCTGCGGCGCGGCTGGGCTCTGGTGGGCGCGGCCAAGTGCAGGTCGAGGGCCTCGCGGGCCGCACGGCCGGCACCCCGGCCTGCGGCGGAGTCTGGGTCCGGGCCAGCCACCACGGGAGCGGCTGGGGTGCGGCTGCCTTCCAGGGCCGCCTTCTGGCCTCCTGGCCGGCCAGGCCGGCGGGGAGCGCCCCCTCTGGCGCGCTGTGGTGGGAGGGGCCGGAGGAGGTGGGGCCTGCGGCGGTGCCCGGCGGGGGCGGAGGCGGCGGCCTCGGCCGCGGGCGACTAAAGGAGAAGGCGGAGCGGGAGGCAAAAAGCCTACAGCACCCGGTATTCCCAGGCGGTCTCCCATCCAAGTACTAACCAGGCCCGACCCTGCTTAGCTTCCGAGATCAGACGAGATCGGGCGCGTTCAGGGTGGTATGGCCGTAGACGCAAGAGGGGCCCGCGGAGTGCCTCTTGAGGCCCAGCTTCGCTGGCGCTTGCGCCTTACTGCCAGCCCGGCGGCCAGCCCGCCCCGGCAGGGCCCCGCCGCCCGCCCAGGCAGGGGAAGGGCGACCTCGGGTACCGGGGCGGGGGGGGGGGTGGCGGAGGGGTTGGCGACCTCCCAGCCCAGGGCGGGCGGGACCCACCAAACCGTTCGGCGCTTGGCGCCCCGCCCCAGATCCCGCACGTCGCTCACAGGGACGTGGCCCCGGAGGCTTCAGGGCCCGGGGCCCGCGGGCCCTTGGGCCTCCCCGCTGCCCGCCCACGCGGCGCTAGGCGCAGCCCAGCCGCAGCCCGGGCCGGCCCTCCTGCCCGACGGCAGTCGGCCCTTAACCCACTGGGAGCCACCATTGAGTCACCACGGCCCCTTAGCCCCAGCAAGGCCACCCTTGCCCCCACGCCACCCGCCGAGCACAGGACCACGCGCCTTGCGGCCGGCCGGCCCGGAGAACCGGCCCCGGCCCCCGCCCCCGCTCCCGCCCCCCGGCCGTGGCGAAACGGCGGCGGCGGGGGGAGGGGGGGAGCTTTTTCCGGAGGGAGCTGTGGAGAGACACACCGGCAGACAGGTGGCTGCGCCGGGGCTGGGCGCGAGTGGGGGCGGCCAGGTGCAGGTCAAGGGGCTCGCGGGCCGGACGGCCGGCACCCGGGCCTGAGGCGGAGTCTGGGTCCGGGCCAGCCACCCCGGGAGCGGCTGGGATGCGGCTGCCTTCCAGGGCCGCCTTCTGGCCGCCTGGCCGGCCAGGCAGGCGGAGAGCGCCCCCTCTGGCGCGCTCTGGTGGGAGGTAGGTGGGGCCTGCAGCGGTGCCCGGCGGCGGGGGCGGAGGCGGCGGGCGACTAAAGGAGAGGGCGGAGCGGGAGGCAAAAAGCCTACAGCACCCGGTATTCCCAGGCGGTCTCCCATCCAAGTACTAACCAGGCCCGACCCTGCTTAGCTTCCGAGATCAGACGAGATCGGGCGCGTTCAGGGTGGTATGGCCGTAGACGCAGGAGGGGCCCGCGGGGTGCCTCTTGAGGCCCAGCTTCGCTGGCCCTTGCGCCTTACCGCCATGCCGGCGGCCAGCCCTCTCCGGCAGGGCCCTGCCGCCCGCCCAGGCAGGCGACAGGAGGCCTCGGGGACCCGGGGGTGGCGGAGTGGTGGGCGACCTCGCAGCCCAGGGCGGGCGGGACGCTCCAGGCCCGTCGGCGCTTGGCGCCCCGCCGCAGATCCCGCTCGACGCTCACAGGGACGTGGCCCCGGAGGCTTCAGGGCACGGCGGCCGCGGTCCCTTGGGCATCCCCCCCTGCCCGCCCACGCGGAGTTAGGCGCAGCCCGGCCACGGCCGGGCCGGCCCTCCGGCCGGGCAGCAGCTGGCCCGAAGCCACTGGGAGCCACCACTGAGTGGGCACGGCCCCTTAGCCCCAGCAAGGCCACCCTTGCCCCCACGCCGCCCGCCGAGCACAGGACCCCGCCCCTGGTGGCCGGCAGGCCCGGGGAAGCGGCCACGGCCCCCGCCCCCGCTCCCGCCCCCGGCCGAGGCGAAACGGCCGAGGGGGGGGGGCTTTTCCCGGAGGGAGCTGCGGAGAGACACACGGGCAGACAGCTGGCTGCGGCGCGGCTGGGCTCTGGTGGGCGCGGCCAAGTGCAGGTCGAGGGCCTCGCGGGCCGCACGGCCGGCACCCCGGCCTGCGGCGGAGTCTGGGTCCGGGCCAGCCACCACGGGAGCGGCTGGGGTGCGGCTGCCTTCCAGGGCCGCCTTCTGGCCTCCTGGCCGGCCAGGCCGGCGGGGAGCGCCCCCTCTGGCGCGCTGTGGTGGGAGGGGCCGGAGGAGGTGGGGCCTGCGGCGGTGCCCGGCGGGGGCGGAGGCGGCGGCCTCGGCCGCGGGCGACTAAAGGAGAAGGCGGAGCGGGAGGCAAAAAGCCTACAGCACCCGGTATTCCCAGGCGGTCTCCCATCCAAGTACTAACCAGGCCCGACCCTGCTTAGCTTCCGAGATCAGACGAGATCGGGCGCGTTCAGGGTGGTATGGCCGTAGACGCAAGAGGGGCCCGCGGAGTGCCTCTTGAGGCCCAGCTTCGCTGGCGCTTGCGCCTTACTGCCAGCCCGGCGGCCAGCCCGCCCCGGCAGGGCCCCGCCGCCCGCCCAGGCAGGGGAAGGGCGACCTCGGGTACCGGGGCGGGGGGGGGGGGTGGCGGAGGGGTTGGCGACCTCCCAGCCCAGGGCGGGCGGGACCCACCAAACCGTTCGGCGCTTGGCGCCCCGCCCCAGATCCCGCACGTCGCTCACAGGGACGTGGCCCCGGAGGCTTCAGGGCCCGGGGCCCGCGGGCCCTTGGGCCTCCCCGCTGCCCGCCCACGCGGCGCTAGGCGCAGCCCAGCCGCAGCCCGGGCCGGCCCTCCTGCCCGACGGCAGTCGGCCCTTAACCCACTGGGAGCCACCATTGAGTCACCACGGCCCCTTAGCCCCAGCAAGGCCACCCTTGCCCCCACGCCACCCGCCGAGCACAGGACCACGCGCCTTGCGGCCGGCCGGCCCGGAGAACCGGCCCCGGCCCCCGCCCCCGCTCCCGCCCCCCGGCCGTGGCGAAACGGCGGCGGCGGGGGGAGGGGGGGAGCTTTTTCCGGAGGGAGCTGTGGAGAGACACACCGGCAGACAGGTGGCTGCGCCGGGGCTGGGCGCGAGTGGGGGCGGCCAGGTGCAGGTCAAGGGGCTCGCGGGCCGGACGGCCGGCACCCGGGCCTGAGGCGGAGTCTGGGTCCGGGCCAGCCACCCCGGGAGCGGCTGGGATGCGGCTGCCTTCCAGGGCCGCCTTCTGGCCGCCTGGCCGGCCAGGCAGGCGGAGAGCGCCCCCTCTGGCGCGCTCTGGTGGGAGGGGTCGGAGGTAGGTGGGGCCTGCAGCGGTGCCCGGCGGCGGGGGCGGAGGCGGCGGGCGACTAAAGGAGAGGGCGGAGCGGGAGGCAAAAAGCCTACAGCACCCGGTATTCCCAGGCGGTCTCCCATCCAAGTACTAACCAGGCCCGACCCTGCTTAGCTTCCGAGATCAGACGAGATCGGGCGCGTTCAGGGTGGTATGGCCGTAGACGCAGGAGGGGCCCGCGGGGTGCCTCTTGAGGCCCAGCTTCGCTGGCCCTTGCGCCTTACCGCCATGCCGGCGGCCAGCCCTCTCCGGCAGGGCCCTGCCGCCCGCCCAGGCAGGCGACAGGAGGCCTCGGGGACCCGGGGGTGGCGGAGTGGTGGGCGACCTCGCAGCCCAGGGCGGGCGGGACGCTCCAGGCCCGTCGGCGCTTGGCGCCCCGCCGCAGATCCCGCTCGACGCTCACAGGGACGTGGCCCCGGAGGCTTCAGGGCACGGCGGCGGCGGTCCCTTGGGCATCCCCCCCTGCCCGCCCACGCGGAGTTAGGCGCAGCCCGGCCACGGCCGGGCCGGCCCTCCGGCCGGGCAGCAGCTGGCCCGAAGCCACTGGGAGCCACCACTGAGTGGGCACGGCCCCTTAGCCCCAGCAAGGCCACCCTTGCCCCCACGCCGCCCGCCGAGCACAGGACCCCGCCCCTGGTGGCCGGCAGGCCCGGGGAAGCGGCCACGGCCCCCGCCCCCGCTCCCGCCCCCGGCCGAGGCGAAACGGCCGAGGGGGGGGGGCTTTTCCCGGAGGGAGCTGCGGAGAGACACACGGGCAGACAGCTGGCTGCGGCGCGGCTGGGCTCTGGTGGGCGCGGCCAAGTGCAGGTCGAGGGCCTCGCGGGCCGCACGGCCGGCACCCCGGCCTGCGGCGGAGTCTGGGTCCGGGCCAGCCACCACGGGAGCGGCTGGGGTGCGGCTGCCTTCCAGGGCCGCCTTCTGGCCTCCTGGCCGGCCAGGCCGGCGGGGAGCGCCCCCTCTGGCGCGCTGTGGTGGGAGGGGCCGGAGGAGGTGGGGCCTGCGGCGGTGCCCGGCGGGGGCGGAGGCGGCGGCCTCGGCCGCGGGCGACTAAAGGAGAAGGCGGAGCGGGAGGCAAAAAGCCTACAGCACCCGGTATTCCCAGGCGGTCTCCCATCCAAGTACTAACCAGGCCCGACCCTGCTTAGCTTCCGAGATCAGACGAGATCGGGCGCGTTCAGGGTGGTATGGCCGTAGACGCAAGAGGGGCCCGCGGAGTGCCTCTTGAGGCCCAGCTTCGCTGGCGCTTGCGCCTTACTGCCAGCCCGGCGGCCAGCCCGCCCCGGCAGGGCCCCGCCGCCCGCCCAGGCAGGGGAAGGGCGACCTCGGGTACCGGGGCGGGGGGGGGGGTGGCGGAGGGGTTGGCGACCTCCCAGCCCAGGGCGGGCGGGACCCACCAAACCGTTCGGCGCTTGGCGCCCCGCCCCAGATCCCGCACGTCGCTCACAGGGACGTGGCCCCGGAGGCTTCAGGGCCCGGGGCCCGCGGGCCCTTGGGCCTCCCCGCTGCCCGCCCACGCGGCGCTAGGCGCAGCCCAGCCGCAGCCCGGGCCGGCCCTCCTGCCCGACGGCAGTCGGCCCTTAACCCACTGGGAGCCACCATTGAGTCACCACGGCCCCTTAGCCCCAGCAAGGCCACCCTTGCCCCCACGCCACCCGGCGAGCACAGGACCACGCGCCTTGCGGCCGGCCGGCCCGGAGAACCGGCCCCGGCCCCCGCCCCCGCTCCCGCCCCCCGGCCGTGGCGAAACGGCGGCGGCGGGGGGAGGGGGGGAGCTTTTTCCGGAGGGAGCTGTGGAGAGACACACCGGCAGACAGGTGGCTGCGCCGGGGCTGGGCGCGAGTGGGGGCGGCCAGGTGCAGGTCAAGGGGCTCGCGGGCCGGACGGCCGGCACCCGGGCCTGAGGCGGAGTCTGGGTCCGGGCCAGCCACCCCGGGAGCGGCTGGGATGCGGCTGCCTTCCAGGGCCGCCTTCTGGCCGCCTGGCCGGCCAGGCAGGCGGAGAGCGCCCCCTCTGGCGCGCTCTGGTGGGAGGTAGGTGGGGCCTGCAGCGGTGCCCGGCGGCGGGGGCGGAGGCGGCGGGCGACTAAAGGAGAGGGCGGAGCGGGAGGCAAAAAGCCTACAGCACCCGGTATTCCCAGGCGGTCTCCCATCCAAGTACTAACCAGGCCCGACCCTGCTTAGCTTCCGAGATCAGACGAGATCGGGCGCGTTCAGGGTGGTATGGCCGTAGACGCAGGAGGGGCCCGCGGGGTGCCTCTTGAGGCCCAGCTTCGCTGGCCCTTGCGCCTTACCGCCATGCCGGCGGCCAGCCCTCTCCGGCAGGGCCCTGCCGCCCGCCCAGGCAGGCGACAGGAGGCCTCGGGGACCCGGGGGTGGCGGAGTGGTGGGCGACCTCGCAGCCCAGGGCGGGCGGGACGCTCCAGGCCCGTCGGCGCTTGGCGCCCCGCCGCAGATCCCGCTCGACGCTCACAGGGACGTGGCCCCGGAGGCTTCAGGGCACGGCGGCCGCGGTCCCTTGGGCATCCCCCCCTGCCCGCCCACGCAGAGTTAGGCGCAGCCCGGCCACGGCCGGGCCGGCCCTCCGGCCGGGCAGCAGCTGGCCCGAAGCCACTGGGAGCCACCACTGAGTGGGCACGGCCCCTTAGCCCCAGCAAGGCCACCCTTGCCCCCACGCCGCCCGCCGAGCACAGGACCCCGCCCCTGGTGGCCGGCAGGCCCGGGGAAGCGGCCACGGCCCCCGCCCCCGCTCCCGCCCCCGGCCGAGGCGAAACGGCCGAGGGGGGGGGGCTTTTCCCGGAGGGAGCTGCGGAGAGACACACGGGCAGACAGCTGGCTGCGGCGCGGCTGGGCTCTGGTGGGCGCGGCCAAGTGCAGGTCGAGGGCCTCGCGGGCCGCACGGCCGGCACCCCGGCCTGCGGCGGAGTCTGGGTCCGGGCCAGCCACCACGGGAGCGGCTGGGGTGCGGCTGCCTTCCAGGGCCGCCTTCTGGCCTCCTGGCCGGCCAGGCCGGCGGGGAGCGCCCCCTCTGGCGCGCTGTGGTGGGAGGGGCCGGAGGAGGTGGGGCCTGCGGCGGTGCCCGGCGGGGGCGGAGGCGGCGGCCTCGGCCGCGGGCGACTAAAGGAGAAGGCGGAGCGGGAGGCAAAAAGCCTACAGCACCCGGTATTCCCAGGCGGTCTCCCATCCAAGTACTAACCAGGCCCGACCCTGCTTAGCTTCCGAGATCAGACGAGATCGGGCGCGTTCAGGGTGGTATGGCCGTAGACGCAAGAGGGGCCCGCGGAGTGCCTCTTGAGGCCCAGCTTCGCTGGCGCTTGCGCCTTACTGCCAGCCCGGCGGCCAGCCCGCCCCGGCAGGGCCCCGCCGCCCGCCCAGGCAGGGGAAGGGCGACCTCGGGTACCGGGGCGGGGGGGGGGGTGGCGGAGGGGTTGGCGACCTCCCAGCCCAGGGCGGGCGGGACCCACCAAACCGTTCGGCGCTTGGCGCCCCGCCCCAGATCCCGCACGTCGCTCACAGGGACGTGGCCCCGGAGGCTTCAGGGCCCGGGGCCCGCGGGCCCTTGGGCCTCCCCGCTGCCCGCCCACGCGGCGCTAGGCGCAGCCCAGCCGCAGCCCGGGCCGGCCCTCCTGCCCGACGGCAGTCGGCCCTTAACCCACTGGGAGCCACCATTGAGTCACCACGGCCCCTTAGCCCCAGCAAGGCCACCCTTGCCCCCACGCCACCCGCCGAGCACAGGACCACGCGCCTTGCGGCCGGCCGGCCCGGAGAACCGGCCCCGGCCCCCGCCCCCGCTCCCGCCCCCCGGCCGTGGCGAAACGGCGGCGGCGGGGGGAGGGGGGGAGCTTTTTCCGGAGGGAGCTGTGGAGAGACACACCGGCAGACAGGTGGCTGCGCCGGGGCTGGGCGCGAGTGGGGGCGGCCAGGTGCAGGTCAAGGGGCTCGCGGGCCGGACGGCCGGCACCCGGGCCTGAGGCGGAGTCTGGGTCCGGGCCAGCCACCCCGGGAGCGGCTGGGATGCGGCTGCCTTCCAGGGCCGCCTTCTGGCCGCCTGGCCGGCCAGGCAGGCGGAGAGCGCCCCCTCTGGCGCGCTCTGGTGGGAGGTAGGTGGGGCCTGCAGCGGTGCCCGGCGGCGGGGGCGGAGGCGGCGGGCGACTAAAGGAGAGGGCGGAGCGGGAGGCAAAAAGCCTACAGCACCCGGTATTCCCAGGCGGTCTCCCATCCAAGTACTAACCAGGCCCGACCCTGCTTAGCTTCCGAGATCAGACGAGATCGGGCGCGTTCAGGGTGGTATGGCCGTAGACGCAGGAGGGGCCCGCGGGGTGCCTCTTGAGGCCCAGCTTCGCTGGCCCTTGCGCCTTACCGCCATGCCGGCGGCCAGCCCTCTCCGGCAGGGCCCTGCCGCCCGCCCAGGCAGGCGACAGGAGGCCTCGGGGACCCGGGGGTGGCGGAGTGGTGGGCGACCTCGCAGCCCAGGGCGGGCGGGACGCTCCAGGCCCGTCGGCGCTTGGCGCCCCGCCGCAGATCCCGCTCGACGCTCACAGGGACGTGGCCCCGGAGGCTTCAGGGCACGGCGGCGGCGGTCCCTTGGGCATCCCCCCCTGCCCGCCCACGCGGAGTTAGGCGCAGCCCGGCCATGGCCGGGCCGGCCCTCCGGCCGGGCAGCAGCTGGCCCGAAGCCACTGGGAGCCACCACTGAGTGGGCACGGCCCCTTAGCCCCAGCAAGGCCACCCTTGCCCCCACGCCGCCCGCCGAGCACAGGACCCCGCCCCTGGTGGCTGGCAGGCCCGGGGAAGCGGCCACGGCCCCCGCCCCCGCTCCCGCCCCCGGCCGAGGCGAAACGGCCGAGGGGGGGGGGGCTTTTCCCGGAGGGAGCTGCGGAGAGACACACGGGCAGACAGCTGGCTGCGGCGCGGCTGGGCTCTGGTGGGCGCGGCCAAGTGCAGGTCGAGGGCCTCGCGGGCCGCACGGCCGGCACCCCGGCCTGCGGCGGAGTCTGGGTCCGGGCCAGCCACCACGGGAGCGGCTGGGGTGCGGCTGCCTTCCAGGGCCGCCTTCTGGCCTCCTGGCCGGCCAGGCCGGCGGGGAGCGCCCCCTCTGGCGCGCTGTGGTGGGAGGGGCCGGAGGAGGTGGGGCCTGCGGCGGTGCCCGGCGGGGGCGGAGGCGGCGGCCTCGGCCGCGGGCGACTAAAGGAGAAGGCGGAGCGGGAGGCAAAAAGCCTACAGCACCCGGTATTCCCAGGCGGTCTCCCATCCAAGTACTAACCAGGCCCGACCCTGCTTAGCTTCCGAGATCAGACGAGATCGGGCGCGTTCAGGGTGGTATGGCCGTAGACGCAAGAGGGGCCCGCGGAGTGCCTCTTGAGGCCCAGCTTCGCTGGCGCTTGCGCCTTACTGCCAGCCCGGCGGCCAGCCCGCCCCGGCAGGGCCCCGCCGCCCGCCCAGGCAGGGGAAGGGCGACCTCGGGTACCGGGGCGGGGGGGGGGGGTGGCGGAGGGGTTGGCGACCTCCCAGCCCAGGGCGGGCGGGACCCACCAAACCGTTCGGCGCTTGGCGCCCCGCCCCAGATCCCGCACGTCGCTCACAGGGACGTGGCCCCGGAGGCTTCAGGGCCCGGGGCCCGCGGGCCCTTGGGCCTCCCCGCTGCCCGCCCACGCGGCGCTAGGCGCAGCCCAGCCGCAGCCCGGGCCGGCCCTCCTGCCCGACGGCAGTCGGCCCTTAACCCACTGGGAGCCACCATTGAGTCACCACGGCCCCTTAGCCCCAGCAAGGCCACCCTTGCCCCCACGCCACCCGGCGAGCACAGGACCACGCGCCTTGCGGCCGGCCGGCCCGGAGAACCGGCCCCGGCCCCCGCCCCCGCTCCCGCCCCCCGGCCGTGGCGAAACGGCGGCGGCGGGGGGAGGGGGGGAGCTTTTTCCGGAGGGAGCTGTGGAGAGACACACCGGCAGACAGGTGGCTGCGCCGGGGCTGGGCGCGAGTGGGGGCGGCCAGGTGCAGGTCAAGGGGCTCGCGGGCCGGACGGCCGGCACCCGGGCCTGAGGCGGAGTCTGGGTCCGGGCCAGCCACCCCGGGAGCGGCTGGGATGCGGCTGCCTTCCAGGGCCGCCTTCTGGCCGCCTGGCCGGCCAGGCAGGCGGAGAGCGCCCCCTCTGGCGCGCTCTGGTGGGAGGGGTCGGAGGTAGGTGGGGCCTGCAGCGGTGCCCGGCGGCGGGGGCGGAGGCGGCGGGCGACTAAAGGAGAGGGCGGAGCGGGAGGCAAAAAGCCTACAGCACCCGGTATTCCCAGGCGGTCTCCCATCCAAGTACTAACCAGGCCCGACCCTGCTTAGCTTCCGAGATCAGACGAGATCGGGCGCGTTCAGGGTGGTATGGCCGTAGACGCAGGAGGGGCCCGCGGGGTGCCTCTTGAGGCCCAGCTTCGCTGGCCCTTGCGCCTTACCGCCATGCCGGCGGCCAGCCCTCTCCGGCAGGGCCCTGCCGCCCGCCCAGGCAGGCGACAGGAGGCCTCGGGGACCCGGGGGTGGCGGAGTGGTGGGCGACCTCGCAGCCCAGGGCGGGCGGGACGCTCCAGGCCCGTCGGCGCTTGGCGCCCCGCCGCAGATCCCGCTCGACGCTCACAGGGACGTGGCCCCGGAGGCTTCAGGGCACGGCGGCGGCGGTCCCTTGGGCATCCCCCCCTGCCCGCCCACGCGGAGTTAGGCGCAGCCCGGCCACGGCCGGGCCGGCCCTCCGGCCGGGCAGCAGCTGGCCCGAAGCCACTGGGAGCCACCACTGAGTGGGCACGGCCCCTTAGCCCCAGCAAGGCCACCCTTGCCCCCACGCCGCCCGCCGAGCACAGGACCCCGCCCCTGGTGGCCGGCAGGCCCGGGGAAGCGGCCACGGCCCCCGCCCCCGCTCCCGCCCCCGGCCGAGGCGAAACGGCCGAGGGGGGGGGGGGCTTTTCCCGGAGGGAGCTGCGGAGAGACACACGGGCAGACAGCTGGCTGCGGCGCGGCTGGGCTCTGGTGGGCGCGGCCAAGTGCAGGTCGAGGGCCTCGCGGGCCGCACGGCCGGCACCCCGGCCTGCGGCGGAGTCTGGGTCCGGGCCAGCCACCACGGGAGCGGCTGGGGTGCGGCTGCCTTCCAGGGCCGCCTTCTGGCCTCCTGGCCGGCCAGGCCGGCGGGGAGCGCCCCCTCTGGCGCGCTGTGGTGGGAGGGGCCGGAGGAGGTGGGGCCTGCGGCGGTGCCCGGCGGGGGCGGAGGCGGCGGCCTCGGCCGCGGGCGACTAAAGGAGAAGGCGGAGCGGGAGGCAAAAAGCCTACAGCACCCGGTATTCCCAGGCGGTCTCCCATCCAAGTACTAACCAGGCCCGACCCTGCTTAGCTTCCGAGATCAGACGAGATCGGGCGCGTTCAGGGTGGTATGGCCGTAGACGCAAGAGGGGCCCGCGGAGTGCCTCTTGAGGCCCAGCTTCGCTGGCGCTTGCGCCTTACTGCCAGCCCGGCGGCCAGCCCGCCCCGGCAGGGCCCCGCCGCCCGCCCAGGCAGGGGAAGGGCGACCTCGGGTACCGGGGCGGGGGGGGGGTGGCGGAGGGGTTGGCGACCTCCCAGCCCAGGGCGGGCGGGACCCACCAAACCGTTCGGCGCTTGGCGCCCCGCCCCAGATCCCGCACGTCGCTCACAGGGACGTGGCCCCGGAGGCTTCAGGGCCCGGGGCCCGCGGGCCCTTGGGCCTCCCCGCTGCCCGCCCACGCGGCGCTAGGCGCAGCCCAGCCGCAGCCCGGGCCGGCCCTCCTGCCCGACGGCAGTCGGCCCTTAACCCACTGGGAGCCACCATTGAGTCACCACGGCCCCTTAGCCCCAGCAAGGCCACCCTTGCCCCCACGCCACCCGGCGAGCACAGGACCACGCGCCTTGCGGCCGGCCGGCCCGGAGAACCGGCCCCGGCCCCCGCCCCCGCTCCCGCCCCCCGGCCGTGGCGAAACGGCGGCGGCGGGGGGAGGGGGGGAGCTTTTTCCGGAGGGAGCTGTGGAGAGACACACCGGCAGACAGGTGGCTGCGCCGGGGCTGGGCGCGAGTGGGGGCGGCCAGGTGCAGGTCAAGGGGCTCGCGGGCCGGACGGCCGGCACCCGGGCCTGAGGCGGAGTCTGGGTCCGGGCCAGCCACCCCGGGAGCGGCTGGGATGCGGCTGCCTTCCAGGGCCGCCTTCTGGCCGCCTGGCCGGCCAGGCAGGCGGAGAGCGCCCCCTCTGGCGCGCTCTGGTGGGAGGTAGGTGGGGCCTGCAGCGGTGCCCGGCGGCGGGGGCGGAGGCGGCGGGCGACTAAAGGAGAGGGCGGAGCGGGAGGCAAAAAGCCTACAGCACCCGGTATTCCCAGGCGGTCTCCCATCCAAGTACTAACCAGGCCCGACCCTGCTTAGCTTCCGAGATCAGACGAGATCGGGCGCGTTCAGGGTGGTATGGCCGTAGACGCAGGAGGGGCCCGCGGGGTGCCTCTTGAGGCCCAGCTTCGCTGGCCCTTGCGCCTTACCGCCATGCCGGCGGCCAGCCCTCTCCGGCAGGGCCCTGCCGCCCGCCCAGGCAGGCGACAGGAGGCCTCGGGGACCCGGGGGTGGCGGAGTGGTGGGCGACCTCGCAGCCCAGGGCGGGCGGGACGCTCCAGGCCCGTCGGCGCTTGGCGCCCCGCCGCAGATCCCGCTCGACGCTCACAGGGACGTGGCCCCGGAGGCTTCAGGGCACGGCGGCGGCGGTCCCTTGGGCATCCCCCCCTGCCCGCCCACGCGGAGTTAGGCGCAGCCCGGCCACGGCCGGGCCGGCCCTCCGGCCGGGCAGCAGCTGGCCCGAAGCCACTGGGAGCCACCACTGAGTGGGCACGGCCCCTTAGCCCCAGCAAGGCCACCCTTGCCCCCACGCCGCCCGCCGAGCACAGGACCCCGCCCCTGGTGGCCGGCAGGCCCGGGGAAGCGGCCACGGCCCCCGCCCCCGCTCCCGCCCCCGGCCGAGGCAAAACGGCCGAGGGGGGGGGGGCTTTTCCCGGAGGGAGCTGCGGAGAGACACACGGGCAGACAGCTGGCTGCGGCGCGGCTGGGCTCTGGTGGGCGCGGCCAAGTGCAGGTCGAGGGCCTCGCGGGCCGCACGGCCGGCACCCCGGCCTGCGGCGGAGTCTGGGTCCGGGCCAGCCACCACGGGAGCGGCTGGGGTGCGGCTGCCTTCCAGGGCCGCCTTCTGGCCTCCTGGCCGGCCAGGCCGGCGGGGAGCGCCCCCTCTGGCGCGCTGTGGTGGGAGGGGCCGGAGGAGGTGGGGCCTGCGGCGGTGCCCGGCGGGGGCGGAGGCGGCGGCCTCGGCCGCGGGCGACTAAAGGAGAAGGCGGAGCGGGAGGCAAAAAGCCTACAGCACCCGGTATTCCCAGGCGGTCTCCCATCCAAGTACTAACCAGGCCCGACCCTGCTTAGCTTCCGAGATCAGACGAGATCGGGCGCGTTCAGGGTGGTATGGCCGTAGACGCAAGAGGGGCCCGCGGAGTGCCTCTTGAGGCCCAGCTTCGCTGGCGCTTGCGCCTTACTGCCAGCCCGGCGGCCAGCCCGCCCCGGCAGGGCCCCGCCGCCCGCCCAGGCAGGGGAAGGGCGACCTCGGGTACCGGGGCGGGGGGGGGGGGTGGCGGAGGGGTTGGCGACCTCCCAGCCCAGGGCGGGCGGGACCCACCAAACCGTTCGGCGCTTGGCGCCCCGCCCCAGATCCCGCACGTCGCTCACAGGGACGTGGCCCCGGAGGCTTCAGGGCCCGGGGCCCGCGGGCCCTTGGGCCTCCCCGCTGCCCGCCCACGCGGCGCTAGGCGCAGCCCAGCCGCAGCCCGGGCCGGCCCTCCTGCCCGACGGCAGTCGGCCCTTAACCCACTGGGAGCCACCATTGAGTCACCACGGCCCCTTAGCCCCAGCAAGGCCACCCTTGCCCCCACGCCACCCGCCGAGCACAGGACCACGCGCCTTGCGGCCGGCCGGCCCGGAGAACCGGCCCCGGCCCCCGCCCCCGCTCCCGCCCCCCGGCCGTGGCGAAACGGCGGCGGCGGGGGGAGGGGGGGAGCTTTTTCCGGAGGGAGCTGTGGAGAGACACACCGGCAGACAGGTGGCTGCGCCGGGGCTGGGCGCGAGTGGGGGCGGCCAGGTGCAGGTCAAGGGGCTCGCGGGCCGGACGGCCGGCACCCGGGCCTGAGGCGGAGTCTGGGTCCGGGCCAGCCACCCCGGGAGCGGCTGGGATGCGGCTGCCTTCCAGGGCCGCCTTCTGGCCGCCTGGCCGGCCAGGCAGGCGGAGAGCGCCCCCTCTGGCGCGCTCTGGTGGGAGGTAGGTGGGGCCTGCAGCGGTGCCCGGCGGCGGGGGCGGAGGCGGCGGGCGACTAAAGGAGAGGGCGGAGCGGGAGGCAAAAAGCCTACAGCACCCGGTATTCCCAGGCGGTCTCCCATCCAAGTACTAACCAGGCCCGACCCTGCTTAGCTTCCGAGATCAGACGAGATCGGGCGCGTTCAGGGTGGTATGGCCGTAGACGCAGGAGGGGCCCGCGGGGTGCCTCTTGAGGCCCAGCTTCGCTGGCCCTTGCGCCTTACCGCCATGCCGGCGGCCAGCCCTCTCCGGCAGGGCCCTGCCGCCCGCCCAGGCAGGCGACAGGAGGCCTCGGGGACCCGGGGGTGGCGGAGTGGTGGGCGACCTCGCAGCCCAGGGCGGGCGGGACGCTCCAGGCCCGTCGGCGCTTGGCGCCCCGCCGCAGATCCCGCTCGACGCTCACAGGGACGTGGCCCCGGAGGCTTCAGGGCACGGCGGCGGCGGTCCCTTGGGCATCCCCCCCTGCCCGCCCACGCGGAGTTAGGCGCAGCCCGGCCACGGCCGGGCCGGCCCTCCGGCCGGGCAGCAGCTGGCCCGAAGCCACTGGGAGCCACCACTGAGTGGGCACGGCCCCTTAGCCCCAGCAAGGCCACCCTTGCCCCCACGCCGCCCGCCGAGCACAGGACCCCGCCCCTGGTGGCCGGCAGGCCCGGGGAAGCGGCCACGGCCCCCGCCCCCGCTCCCGCCCCCGGCCGAGGCGAAACGGCCGAGGGGGGGGGGGGCTTTTCCCGGAGGGAGCTGCGGAGAGACACACGGGCAGACAGCTGGCTGCGGCGCGGCTGGGCTCTGGTGGGCGCGGCCAAGTGCAGGTCGAGGGCCTCGCGGGCCGCACGGCCGGCACCCCGGCCTGCGGCGGAGTCTGGGTCCGGGCCAGCCACCACGGGAGCGGCTGGGGTGCGGCTGCCTTCCAGGGCCGCCTTCTGGCCTCCTGGCCGGCCAGGCCGGCGGGGAGCGCCCCCTCTGGCGCGCTGTGGTGGGAGGGGCCGGAGGAGGTGGGGCCTGCGGCGGTGCCCGGCGGGGGCGGAGGCGGCGGCCTCGGCCGCGGGCGACTAAAGGAGAAGGCGGAGCGGGAGGCAAAAAGCCTACAGCACCCGGTATTCCCAGGCGGTCTCCCATCCAAGTACTAACCAGGCCCGACCCTGCTTAGCTTCCGAGATCAGACGAGATCGGGCGCGTTCAGGGTGGTATGGCCGTAGACGCAAGAGGGGCCCGCGGAGTGCCTCTTGAGGCCCAGCTTCGCTGGCGCTTGCGCCTTACTGCCAGCCCGGCGGCCAGCCCGCCCCGGCAGGGCCCCGCCGCCCGCCCAGGCAGGGGAAGGGCGACCTCGGGTACCGGGGCGGGGGGGGGGGTGGCGGAGGGGTTGGCGACCTCCCAGCCCAGGGCGGGCGGGACCCACCAAACCGTTCGGCGCTTGGCGCCCCGCCCCAGATCCCGCACGTCGCTCACAGGGACGTGGCCCCGGAGGCTTCAGGGCCCGGGGCCCGCGGGCCCTTGGGCCTCCCCGCTGCCCGCCCACGCGGCGCTAGGCGCAGCCCAGCCGCAGCCCGGGCCGGCCCTCCTGCCCGACGGCAGTCGGCCCTTAACCCACTGGGAGCCACCATTGAGTCACCACGGCCCCTTAGCCCCAGCAAGGCCACCCTTGCCCCCACGCCACCCGCCGAGCACAGGACCACGCGCCTTGCGGCCGGCCGGCCCGGAGAACCGGCCCCGGCCCCCGCCCCCGCTCCCGCCCCCCGGCCGTGGCGAAACGGCGGCGGCGGGGGGAGGGGGGGAGCTTTTTCCGGAGGGAGCTGTGGAGAGACACACCGGCAGACAGGTGGCTGCGCCGGGGCTGGGCGCGAGTGGGGGCGGCCAGGTGCAGGTCAAGGGGCTCGCGGGCCGGACGGCCGGCACCCGGGCCTGAGGCGGAGTCTGGGTCCGGGCCAGCCACCCCGGGAGCGGCTGGGATGCGGCTGCCTTCCAGGGCCGCCTTCTGGCCGCCTGGCCGGCCAGGCAGGCGGAGAGCGCCCCCTCTGGCGCGCTCTGGTGGGAGGTAGGTGGGGCCTGCAGCGGTGCCCGGCGGCGGGGGCGGAGGCGGCGGGCGACTAAAGGAGAGGGCGGAGCGGGAGGCAAAAAGCCTACAGCACCCGGTATTCCCAGGCGGTCTCCCATCCAAGTACTAACCAGGCCCGACCCTGCTTAGCTTCCGAGATCAGACGAGATCGGGCGCGTTCAGGGTGGTATGGCCGTAGACGCAGGAGGGGCCCGCGGGGTGCCTCTTGAGGCCCAGCTTCGCTGGCCCTTGCGCCTTACCGCCATGCCGGCGGCCAGCCCTCTCCGGCAGGGCCCTGCCGCCCGCCCAGGCAGGCGACAGGAGGCCTCGGGGACCCGGGGGTGGCGGAGTGGTGGGCGACCTCGCAGCCCAGGGCGGGCGGGACGCTCCAGGCCCGTCGGCGCTTGGCGCCCCGCCGCAGATCCCGCTCGACGCTCACAGGGACGTGGCCCCGGAGGCTTCAGGGCACGGCGGCCGCGGTCCCTTGGGCATCCCCCCCTGCCCGCCCACGCGGAGTTAGGCGCAGCCCGGCCACGGCCGGGCCGGCCCTCCGGCCGGGCAGCAGCTGGCCCGAAGCCACTGGGAGCCACCACTGAGTGGGCACGGCCCCTTAGCCCCAGCAAGGCCACCCTTGCCCCCACGCCGCCCGCCGAGCACAGGACCCCGCCCCTGGTGGCCGGCAGGCCCGGGGAAGCGGCCACGGCCCCCGCCCCCGCTCCCGCCCCCGGCCGAGGCGAAACGGCCGAGGGGGGGGGGGCTTTTCCCGGAGGGAGCTGCGGAGAGACACACGGGCAGACAGCTGGCTGCGGCGCGGCTGGGCTCTGGTGGGCGCGGCCAAGTGCAGGTCGAGGGCCTCGCGGGCCGCACGGCCGGCACCCCGGCCTGCGGCGGAGTCTGGGTCCGGGCCAGCCACCACGGGAGCGGCTGGGGTGCGGCTGCCTTCCAGGGCCGCCTTCTGGCCTCCTGGCCGGCCAGGCCGGCGGGGAGCGCCCCCTCTGGCGCGCTGTGGTGGGAGGGGCCGGAGGAGGTGGGGCCTGCGGCGGTGCCCGGCGGGGGCGGAGGCGGCGGCCTCGGCCGCGGGCGACTAAAGGAGAAGGCGGAGCGGGAGGCAAAAAGCCTACAGCACCCGGTATTCCCAGGCGGTCTCCCATCCAAGTACTAACCAGGCCCGACCCTGCTTAGCTTCCGAGATCAGACGAGATCGGGCGCGTTCAGGGTGGTATGGCCGTAGACGCAAGAGGGGCCCGCGGAGTGCCTCTTGAGGCCCAGCTTCGCTGGCGCTTGCGCCTTACTGCCAGCCCGGCGGCCAGCCCGCCCCGGCAGGGCCCCGCCGCCCGCCCAGGCAGGGGAAGGGCGACCTCGGGTACCGGGGCGGGGGGGGGGGGTGGCGGAGGGGTTGGCGACCTCCCAGCCCAGGGCGGGCGGGACCCACCAAACCGTTCGGCGCTTGGCGCCCCGCCCCAGATCCCGCACGTCGCTCACAGGGACGTGGCCCCGGAGGCTTCAGGGCCCGGGGCCCGCGGGCCCTTGGGCCTCCCCGCTGCCCGCCCACGCGGCGCTAGGCGCAGCCCAGCCGCAGCCCGGGCCGGCCCTCCTGCCCGACGGCAGTCGGCCCTTAACCCACTGGGAGCCACCATTGAGTCACCACGGCCCCTTAGCCCCAGCAAGGCCACCCTTGCCCCCACGCCACCCGCCGAGCACAGGACCACGCGCCTTGCGGCCGGCCGGCCCGGAGAACCGGCCCCGGCCCCCGCCCCCGCTCCCGCCCCCCGGCCGTGGCGAAACGGCGGCGGCGGGGGGAGGGGGGGAGCTTTTTCCGGAGGGAGCTGTGGAGAGACACACCGGCAGACAGGTGGCTGCGCCGGGGCTGGGCGCGAGTGGGGGCGGCCAGGTGCAGGTCAAGGGGCTCGCGGGCCGGACGGCCGGCACCCGGGCCTGAGGCGGAGTCTGGGTCCGGGCCAGCCACCCCGGGAGCGGCTGGGATGCGGCTGCCTTCCAGGGCCGCCTTCTGGCCGCCTGGCCGGCCAGGCAGGCGGAGAGCGCCCCCTCTGGCGCGCTCTGGTGGGAGGTAGGTGGGGCCTGCAGCGGTGCCCGGCGGCGGGGGCGGAGGCGGCGGGCGACTAAAGGAGAGGGCGGAGCGGGAGGCAAAAAGCCTACAGCACCCGGTATTCCCAGGCGGTCTCCCATCCAAGTACTAACCAGGCCCGACCCTGCTTAGCTTCCGAGATCAGACGAGATCGGGCGCGTTCAGGGTGGTATGGCCGTAGACGCAGGAGGGGCCCGCGGGGTGCCTCTTGAGGCCCAGCTTCGCTGGCCCTTGCGCCTTACCGCCATGCCGGCGGCCAGCCCTCTCCGGCAGGGCCCTGCCGCCCGCCCAGGCAGGCGACAGGAGGCCTCGGGGACCCGGGGGTGGCGGAGTGGTGGGCGACCTCGCAGCCCAGGGCGGGCGGGACGCTCCAGGCCCGTCGGCGCTTGGCGCCCCGCCGCAGATCCCGCTCGACGCTCACAGGGACGTGGCCCCGGAGGCTTCAGGGCACGGCGGCCGCGGTCCCTTGGGCATCCCCCCCTGCCCGCCCACGCGGAGTTAGGCGCAGCCCGGCCACGGCCGGGCCGGCCCTCCGGCCGGGCAGCAGCTGGCCCGAAGCCACTGGGAGCCACCACTGAGTGGGCACGGCCCCTTAGCCCCAGCAAGGCCACCCTTGCCCCCACGCCGCCCGCCGAGCACAGGACCCCGCCCCTGGTGGCCGGCAGGCCCGGGGAAGCGGCCACGGCCCCCGCCCCCGCTCCCGCCCCCGGCCGAGGCGAAACGGCCGAGGGGGGGGGGGCTTTTCCCGGAGGGAGCTGCGGAGAGACACACGGGCAGACAGCTGGCTGCGGCGCGGCTGGGCTCTGGTGGGCGCGGCCAAGTGCAGGTCGAGGGCCTCGCGGGCCGCACGGCCGGCACCCCGGCCTGCGGCGGAGTCTGGGTCCGGGCCAGCCACCACGGGAGCGGCTGGGGTGCGGCTGCCTTCCAGGGCCGCCTTCTGGCCTCCTGGCCGGCCAGGCCGGCGGGGAGCGCCCCCTCTGGCGCGCTGTGGTGGGAGGGGCCGGAGGAGGTGGGGCCTGCGGCGGTGCCCGGCGGGGGCGGAGGCGGCGGCCTCGGCCGCGGGCGACTAAAGGAGAAGGCGGAGCGGGAGGCAAAAAGCCTACAGCACCCGGTATTCCCAGGCGGTCTCCCATCCAAGTACTAACCAGGCCCGACCCTGCTTAGCTTCCGAGATCAGACGAGATCGGGCGCGTTCAGGGTGGTATGGCCGTAGACGCAAGAGGGGCCCGCGGAGTGCCTCTTGAGGCCCAGCTTCGCTGGCGCTTGCGCCTTACTGCCAGCCCGGCGGCCAGCCCGCCCCGGCAGGGCCCCGCCGCCCGCCCAGGCAGGGGAAGGGCGACCTCGGGTACCGGGGCGGGGGGGGGGGGTGGCGGAGGGGTTGGCGACCTCCCAGCCCAGGGCGGGCGGGACCCACCAAACCGTTCGGCGCTTGGCGCCCCGCCCCAGATCCCGCACGTCGCTCACAGGGACGTGGCCCCGGAGGCTTCAGGGCCCGGGGCCCGCGGGCCCTTGGGCCTCCCCGCTGCCCGCCCACGCGGCGCTAGGCGCAGCCCAGCCGCAGCCCGGGCCGGCCCTCCTGCCCGACGGCAGTCGGCCCTTAACCCACTGGGAGCCACCATTGAGTCACCACGGCCCCTTAGCCCCAGCAAGGCCACCCTTGCCCCCACGCCACCCGCCGAGCACAGGACCACGCGCCTTGCGGCCGGCCGGCCCGGAGAACCGGCCCCGGCCCCCGCCCCCGCTCCCGCCCCCCGGCCGTGGCGAAACGGCGGCGGCGGGGGGAGGGGGGGAGCTTTTTCCGGAGGGAGCTGTGGAGAGACACACCGGCAGACAGGTGGCTGCGCCGGGGCTGGGCGCGAGTGGGGGCGGCCAGGTGCAGGTCAAGGGGCTCGCGGGCCGGACGGCCGGCACCCGGGCCTGAGGCGGAGTCTGGGTCCGGGCCAGCCACCCCGGGAGCGGCTGGGATGCGGCTGCCTTCCAGGGCCGCCTTCTGGCCGCCTGGCCGGCCAGGCAGGCGGAGAGCGCCCCCTCTGGCGCGCTCTGGTGGGAGGGGTCGGAGGTAGGTGGGGCCTGCAGCGGTGCCCGGCGGCGGGGGCGGAGGCGGCGGGCGACTAAAGGAGAGGGCGGAGCGGGAGGCAAAAAGCCTACAGCACCCGGTATTCCCAGGCGGTCTCCCATCCAAGTACTAACCAGGCCCGACCCTGCTTAGCTTCCGAGATCAGACGAGATCGGGCGCGTTCAGGGTGGTATGGCCGTAGACGCAGGAGGGGCCCGCGGGGTGCCTCTTGAGGCCCAGCTTCGCTGGCCCTTGCGCCTTACCGCCATGCCGGCGGCCAGCCCTCTCCGGCAGGGCCCTGCCGCCCGCCCAGGCAGGCGACAGGAGGCCTCGGGGACCCGGGGGTGGCGGAGTGGTGGGCGACCTCGCAGCCCAGGGCGGGCGGGACGCTCCAGGCCCGTCGGCGCTTGGCGCCCCGCCGCAGATCCCGCTCGACGCTCACAGGGACGTGGCCCCGGAGGCTTCAGGGCACGGCGGCCGCGGTCCCTTGGGCATCCCCCCCTGCCCGCCCACGCGGAGTTAGGCGCAGCCCGGCCACGGCCGGGCCGGCCCTCCGGCCGGGCAGCAGCTGGCCCGAAGCCACTGGGAGCCACCACTGAGTGGGCACGGCCCCTTAGCCCCAGCAAGGCCACCCTTGCCCCCACGCCGCCCGCCGAGCACAGGACCCCGCCCCTGGTGGCCGGCAGGCCCGGGGAAGCGGCCACGGCCCCCGCCCCCGCTCCCGCCCCCGGCCGAGGCGAAACGGCCGAGGGGGGGGGGCTTTTCCCGGAGGGAGCTGCGGAGAGACACACGGGCAGACAGCTGGCTGCGGCGCGGCTGGGCTCTGGTGGGCGCGGCCAAGTGCAGGTCGAGGGCCTCGCGGGCCGCACGGCCGGCACCCCGGCCTGCGGCGGAGTCTGGGTCCGGGCCAGCCACCACGGGAGCGGCTGGGGTGCGGCTGCCTTCCAGGGCCGCCTTCTGGCCTCCTGGCCGGCCAGGCCGGCGGGGAGCGCCCCCTCTGGCGCGCTGTGGTGGGAGGGGCCGGAGGAGGTGGGGCCTGCGGCGGTGCCCGGCGGGGGCGGAGGCGGCGGCCTCGGCCGCGGGCGACTAAAGGAGAAGGCGGAGCGGGAGGCAAAAAGCCTACAGCACCCGGTATTCCCAGGCGGTCTCCCATCCAAGTACTAACCAGGCCCGACCCTGCTTAGCTTCCGAGATCAGACGAGATTGGGCGCGTTCAGGGTGGTATGGCCGTAGACGCAAGAGGGGCCCGCGGAGTGCCTCTTGAGGCCCAGCTTCGCTGGCGCTTGCGCCTTACTGCCAGCCCGGCGGCCAGCCCGCCCCGGCAGGGCCCCGCCGCCCGCCCAGGCAGGGGAAGGGCGACCTCGGGTACCGGGGCGGGGGGGGGGGTGGCGGAGGGGTTGGCGACCTCCCAGCCCAGGGCGGGCGGGACCCACCAAACCGTTCGGCGCTTGGCGCCCCGCCCCAGATCCCGCACGTCGCTCACAGGGACGTGGCCCCAGAGGCTTCAGGGCCCGGGGCCCGCGGGCCCTTGGGCCTCCCCGCTGCCCGCCCACGCGGCGCTAGGCGCAGCCCAGCCGCAGCCCGGGCCGGCCCTCCTGCCCGACGGCAGTCGGCCCTTAACCCACTGGGAGCCACCATTGAGTCACCACGGCCCCTTAGCCCCAGCAAGGCCACCCTTGCCCCCACGCCACCCGCCGAGCACAGGACCACGCGCCTTGCGGCCGGCCGGCCCGGAGAACCGGCCCCGGCCCCCGCCCCCGCTCCCGCCCCCCGGCCGTGGCGAAACGGCGGCGGCGGGGGGAGGGGGGGAGCTTTTTCCGGAGGGAGCTGTGGAGAGACACACCGGCAGACAGGTGGCTGCGCCGGGGCTGGGCGCGAGTGGGGGCGGCCAGGTGCAGGTCAAGGGGCTCGCGGGCCGGATGGCCGGCACCCGGGCCTGAGGCGGAGTCTGGGTCCGGGCCAGCCACCCCGGGAGCGGCTGGGATGCGGCTGCCTTCCAGGGCCGCCTTCTGGCCGCCTGGCCGGCCAGGCAGGCGGAGAGCGCCCCCTCTGGCGCGCTCTGGTGGGAGGTAGGTGGGGCCTGCAGCGGTGCCCGGCGGCGGGGGCGGAGGCGGCGGGCGACTAAAGGAGAGGGCGGAGCGGGAGGCAAAAAGCCTACAGCACCCGGTATTCCCAGGCGGTCTCCCATCCAAGTACTAACCAGGCCCGACCCTGCTTAGCTTCCGAGATCAGACGAGATCGGGCGCGTTCAGGGTGGTATGGCCGTAGACGCAGGAGGGGCCCGCGGGGTGCCTCTTGAGGCCCAGCTTCGCTGGCCCTTGCGCCTTACCGCCATGCCGGCGGCCAGCCCTCTCCGGCAGGGCCCTGCCGCCCGCCCAGGCAGGCGACAGGAGGCCTCGGGGACCCGGGGGTGGCGGAGTGGTGGGCGACCTCGCAGCCCAGGGCGGGCGGGACGCTCCAGGCCCGTCGGCGCTTGGCGCCCCGCCGCAGATCCCGCTCGACGCTCACAGGGACGTGGCCCCGGAGGCTTCAGGGCACGGCGGCGGCGGTCCCTTGGGCATCCCCCCCTGCCCGCCCACGCGGAGTTAGGCGCAGCCCGGCCACGGCCGGGCCGGCCCTCCGGCCGGGCAGCAGCTGGCCCGAAGCCACTGGGAGCCACCACTGAGTGGGCACGGCCCCTTAGCCCCAGCAAGGCCACCCTTGCCCCCACGCCGCCCGCCGAGCACAGGACCCCGCCCCTGGTGGCCGGCAGGCCCGGGGAAGCGGCCACGGCCCCCGCCCCCGCTCCCGCCCCCGGCCGAGGCGAAACGGCCGAGGGGGGGGGGGCTTTTCCCGGAGGGAGCTGCGGAGAGACACACGGGCAGACAGCTGGCTGCGGCGCGGCTGGGCTCTGGTGGGCGCGGCCAAGTGCAGGTCGAGGGCCTCGCGGGCCGCACGGCCGGCACCCCGGCCTGCGGCGGAGTCTGGGTCCGGGCCAGCCACCACGGGAGCGGCTGGGGTGCGGCTGCCTTCCAGGGCCGCCTTCTGGCCTCCTGGCCGGCCAGGCCGGCGGGGAGCGCCCCCTCTGGCGCGCTGTGGTGGGAGGGGCCGGAGGAGGTGGGGCCTGCGGCGGTGCCCGGCGGGGGCGGAGGCGGCGGCCTCGGCCGCGGGCGACTAAAGGAGAAGGCGGAGCGGGAGGCAAAAAGCCTACAGCACCCGGTATTCCCAGGCGGTCTCCCATCCAAGTACTAACCAGGCCCGACCCTGCTTAGCTTCCGAGATCAGACGAGATCGGGCGCGTTCAGGGTGGTATGGCCGTAGACGCAAGAGGGGCCCGCGGAGTGCCTCTTGAGGCCCAGCTTCGCTGGCGCTTGCGCCTTACTGCCAGCCCGGCGGCCAGCCCGCCCCGGCAGGGCCCCGCCGCCCGCCCAGGCAGGGGAAGGGCGACCTCGGGTACCGGGGCGGGGGGTGGGGGGTGGCGGAGGGGTTGGCGACCTCCCAGCCCAGGGCGGGCGGGATCCACCAAACCGTTCGGCGCTTGGCGCCCCGCCCCAGATCCCGCACGTCGCTCACAGGGACGTGGCCCCGGAGGCTTCAGGGCCCGGGGCCCGCGGGCCCTTGGGCCTCCCCGCTGCCCGCCCACGCGGCGCTAGGCGCAGCCCAGCCGCAGCCCGGGCCGGCCCTCCTGCCCGACGGCAGTCGGCCCTTAACCCACTGGGAGCCACCATTGAGTCACCACGGCCCCTTAGCCCCAGCAAGGCCACCCTTGCCCCCACGCCACCCGCCGAGCACAGGACCACGCGCCTTGCGGCCGGCCGGCCCGGAGAACCGGCCCCGGCCCCCGCCCCCGCTCCCGCCCCCCGGCCGTGGCGAAACGGCGGCGGCGGGGGGAGGGGGGGAGCTTTTTCCGGAGGGAGCTGTGGAGAGACACACCGGCAGACAGGTGGCTGCGCCGGGGCTGGGCGCGAGTGGGGGCGGCCAGGTGCAGGTCAAGGGGCTCGCGGGCCGGACGGCCGGCACCCGGGCCTGAGGCGGAGTCTGGGTCCGGGCCAGCCACCCCGGGAGCGGCTGGGATGCGGCTGCCTTCCAGGGCCGCCTTCTGGCCGCCTGGCCGGCCAGGCAGGCGGAGAGCGCCCCCTCTGGCGCGCTCTGGTGGGAGGGGTCGGAGGTAGGTGGGGCCTGCAGCGGTGCCCGGCGGCGGGGGCGGAGGCGGCGGGCGACTAAAGGAGAGGGCGGAGCGGGAGGCAAAAAGCCTACAGCACCCGGTATTCCCAGGCGGTCTCCCATCCAAGTACTAACCAGGCCCGACCCTGCTTAGCTTCCGAGATCAGACGAGATCGGGCGCGTTCAGGGTGGTATGGCCGTAGACGCAGGAGGGGCCCGCGGGGTGCCTCTTGAGGCCCAGCTTCGCTGGCCCTTGCGCCTTACCGCCATGCCGGCGGCCAGCCCTCTCCGGCAGGGCCCTGCCGCCCGCCCAGGCAGGCGACAGGAGGCCTCGGGGACCCGGGGGTGGCGGAGTGGTGGGCGACCTCGCAGCCCAGGGCGGGCGGGACGCTCCAGGCCCGTCGGCGCTTGGCGCCCCGCCGCAGATCCCGCTCGACGCTCACAGGGACGTGGCCCCGGAGGCTTCAGGGCACGGCGGCGGCGGTCCCTTGGGCATCCCCCCCTGCCCGCCCACGCGGAGTTAGGCGCAGCCCGGCCACGGCCGGGCCGGCCCTCCGGCCGGGCAGCAGCTGGCCCGAAGCCACTGGGAGCCACCACTG
The DNA here is from genome assembly GCF_965194805.1 of Balaenoptera borealis. Lineage (NCBI taxonomy): Eukaryota > Metazoa > Chordata > Mammalia > Artiodactyla > Balaenopteridae > Balaenoptera > Balaenoptera borealis. The sequence continues at coordinate 20,270 of NW_028122477.1, read as the reverse complement.
AGTGGGCACGGCCCCTTAGCCCCAGCAAGGCCACCCTTGCCCCCACGCCGCCCGCCGAGCACAGGACCCCGCCCCTGGTGGCCGGCAGGCCCGGGGAAGCGGCCACGGCCCCCGCCCCCGCTCCCGCCCCCGGCCGAGGCGAAACGGCCGAGGGGGGGGGGCTTTTCCCGGAGGGAGCTGCGGAGAGACACACGGGCAGACAGCTGGCTGCGGCGCGGCTGGGCTCTGGTGGGCGCGGCCAAGTGCAGGTCGAGGGCCTCGCGGGCCGCACGGCCGGCACCCCGGCCTGCGGCGGAGTCTGGGTCCGGGCCAGCCACCACGGGAGCGGCTGGGGTGCGGCTGCCTTCCAGGGCCGCCTTCTGGCCTCCTGGCCGGCCAGGCCGGCGGGGAGCGCCCCCTCTGGCGCGCTGTGGTGGGAGGGGCCGGAGGAGGTGGGGCCTGCGGCGGTGCCCGGCGGGGGCGGAGGCGGCGGCCTCGGCCGCGGGCGACTAAAGGAGAAGGCGGAGCGGGAGGCAAAAAGCCTACAGCACCCGGTATTCCCAGGCGGTCTCCCATCCAAGTACTAACCAGGCCCGACCCTGCTTAGCTTCCGAGATCAGACGAGATCGGGCGCGTTCAGGGTGGTATGGCCGTAGACGCAAGAGGGGCCCGCGGAGTGCCTCTTGAGGCCCAGCTTCGCTGGCGCTTGCGCCTTACTGCCAGCCCGGCGGCCAGCCCGCCCCGGCAGGGCCCCGCCGCCCGCCCAGGCAGGGGAAGGGCGACCTCGGGTACCGGGGCGGGGGGGGGGGGTGGCGGAGGGGTTGGCGACCTCCCAGCCCAGGGCGGGCGGGACCCACCAAACCGTTCGGCGCTTGGCGCCCCGCCCCAGATCCCGCACGTCGCTCACAGGGACGTGGCCCCGGAGGCTTCAGGGCCCGGGGCCCGCGGGCCCTTGGGCCTCCCCGCTGCCCGCCCACGCGGCGCTAGGCGCAGCCCAGCCGCAGCCCGGGCCGGCCCTCCTGCCCGACGGCAGTCGGCCCTTAACCCACTGGGAGCCACCATTGAGTCACCACGGCCCCTTAGCCCCAGCAAGGCCACCCTTGCCCCCACGCCACCCGGCGAGCACAGGACCACGCGCCTTGCGGCCGGCCGGCCCGGAGAACCGGCCCCGGCCCCCGCCCCCGCTCCCGCCCCCCGGCCGTGGCGAAACGGCGGCGGCGGGGGGAGGGGGGGAGCTTTTTCCGGAGGGAGCTGTGGAGAGACACACCGGCAGACAGGTGGCTGCGCCGGGGCTGGGCGCGAGTGGGGGCGGCCAGGTGCAGGTCAAGGGGCTCGCGGGCCGGACGGCCGGCACCCGGGCCTGAGGCGGAGTCTGGGTCCGGGCCAGCCACCCCGGGAGCGGCTGGGATGCGGCTGCCTTCCAGGGCCGCCTTCTGGCCGCCTGGCCGGCCAGGCAGGCGGAGAGCGCCCCCTCTGGCGCGCTCTGGTGGGAGGTAGGTGGGGCCTGCAGCGGTGCCCGGCGGCGGGGGCGGAGGCGGCGGGCGACTAAAGGAGAGGGCGGAGCGGGAGGCAAAAAGCCTACAGCACCCGGTATTCCCAGGCGGTCTCCCATCCAAGTACTAACCAGGCCCGACCCTGCTTAGCTTCCGAGATCAGACGAGATCGGGCGCGTTCAGGGTGGTATGGCCGTAGACGCAGGAGGGGCCCGCGGGGTGCCTCTTGAGGCCCAGCTTCGCTGGCCCTTGCGCCTTACCGCCATGCCGGCGGCCAGCCCTCTCCGGCAGGGCCCTGCCGCCCGCCCAGGCAGGCGACAGGAGGCCTCGGGGACCCGGGGGTGGCGGAGTGGTGGGCGACCTCGCAGCCCAGGGCGGGCGGGACGCTCCAGGCCCGTCGGCGCTTGGCGCCCCGCCGCAGATCCCGCTCGACGCTCACAGGGACGTGGCCCCGGAGGCTTCAGGGCACGGCGGCGGCGGTCCCTTGGGCATCCCCCCCTGCCCGCCCACGCGGAGTTAGGCGCAGCCCGGCCACGGCCGGGCCGGCCCTCCGGCCGGGCAGCAGCTGGCCCGAAGCCACTGGGAGCCACCACTGAGTGGGCACGGCCCCTTAGCCCCAGCAAGGCCACCCTTGCCCCCACGCCGCCCGCCGAGCACAGGACCCCGCCCCTGGTGGCCGGCAGGCCCGGGGAAGCGGCCACGGCCCCCGCCCCCGCTCCCGCCCCCGGCCGAGGCGAAACGGCCGAGGGGGGGGGGGCTTTTCCCGGAGGGAGCTGCGGAGAGACACACGGGCAGACAGCTGGCTGCGGCGCGGCTGGGCTCTGGTGGGCGCGGCCAAGTGCAGGTCGAGGGCCTCGCGGGCCGCACGGCCGGCACCCCGGCCTGCGGCGGAGTCTGGGTCCGGGCCAGCCACCACGGGAGCGGCTGGGGTGCGGCTGCCTTCCAGGGCCGCCTTCTGGCCTCCTGGCCGGCCAGGCCGGCGGGGAGCGCCCCCTCTGGCGCGCTGTGGTGGGAGGGGCCGGAGGAGGTGGGGCCTGCGGCGGTGCCCGGCGGGGGCGGAGGCGGCGGCCTCGGCCGCGGGCGACTAAAGGAGAAGGCGGAGCGGGAGGCAAAAAGCCTACAGCACCCGGTATTCCCAGGCGGTCTCCCATCCAAGTACTAACCAGGCCCGACCCTGCTTAGCTTCCGAGATCAGACGAGATCGGGCGCGTTCAGGGTGGTATGGCCGTAGACGCAAGAGGGGCCCGCGGAGTGCCTCTTGAGGCCCAGCTTCGCTGGCGCTTGCGCCTTACTGCCAGCCCGGCGGCCAGCCCGCCCCGGCAGGGCCCCGCCGCCCGCCCAGGCAGGGGAAGGGCGACCTCGGGTACCGGGGCGGGGGGGGGGGTGGCGGAGGGGTTGGCGACCTCCCAGCCCAGGGCGGGCGGGACCCACCAAACCGTTCGGCGCTTGGCGCCCCGCCCCAGATCCCGCACGTCGCTCACAGGGACGTGGCCCCGGAGGCTTCAGGGCCCGGGGCCCGCGGGCCCTTGGGCCTCCCCGCTGCCCGCCCACGCGGCGCTAGGCGCAGCCCAGCCGCAGCCCGGGCCGGCCCTCCTGCCCGACGGCAGTCGACCCTTAACCCACTGGGAGCCACCATTGAGTCACCACGGCCCCTTAGCCCCAGCAAGGCCACCCTTGCCCCCACGCCACCCGCCGAGCACAGGACCACGCGCCTTGCGGCCGGCCGGCCCGGAGAACCGGCCCCGGCCCCCGCCCCCGCTCCCGCCCCCCGGCCGTGGCGAAACGGCGGCGGCGGGGGGAGGGGGGGAGCTTTTTCCGGAGGGAGCTGTGGAGAGACACACCGGCAGACAGGTGGCTGCGCCGGGGCTGGGCGCGAGTGGGGGCGGCCAGGTGCAGGTCAAGGGGCTCGCGGGCCGGACGGCCGGCACCCGGGCCTGAGGCGGAGTCTGGGTCCGGGCCAGCCACCCCGGGAGCGGCTGGGATGCGGCTGCCTTCCAGGGCCGCCTTCTGGCCGCCTGGCCGGCCAGGCAGGCGGAGAGCGCCCCCTCTGGCGCGCTCTGGTGGGAGGTAGGTGGGGCCTGCAGCGGTGCCCGGCGGCGGGGGCGGAGGCGGCGGGCGACTAAAGGAGAGGGCGGAGCGGGAGGCAAAAAGCCTACAGCACCCGGTATTCCCAGGCGGTCTCCCATCCAAGTACTAACCAGGCCCGACCCTGCTTAGCTTCCGAGATCAGACGAGATCGGGCGCGTTCAGGGTGGTATGGCCGTAGACGCAGGAGGGGCCCGCGGGGTGCCTCTTGAGGCCCAGCTTCGCTGGCCCTTGCGCCTTACCGCCATGCCGGCGGCCAGCCCTCTCCAGCAGGGCCCTGCCGCCCGCCCAGGCAGGCGACAGGAGGCCTCGGGGACCCGGGGGTGGCGGAGTGGTGGGCGACCTCGCAGCCCAGGGCGGGCGGGACGCTCCAGGCCCGTCGGCGCTTGGCGCCCCGCCGCAGATCCCGCTCGACGCTCACAGGGACGTGGCCCCGGAGGCTTCAGGGCACGGCGGCGGCGGTCCCTTGGGCATCCCCCCCTGCCCGCCCACGCGGAGTTAGGCGCAGCCCGGCCACGGCCGGGCCGGCCCTCCGGCCGGGCAGCAGCTGGCCCGAAGCCACTGGGAGCCACCACTGAGTGGGCACGGCCCCTTAGCCCCAGCAAGGCCACCCTTGCCCCCACGCCGCCCGCCGAGCACAGGACCCCGCCCCTGGTGGCCGGCAGGCCCGGGGAAGCGGCCACGGCCCCCGCCCCCGCTCCCGCCCCCGGCCGAGGCGAAACGGCCGAGGGGGGGGGGGCTTTTCCCGGAGGGAGCTGCGGAGAGACACACGGGCAGACAGCTGGCTGCGGCGCGGCTGGGCTCTGGTGGGCGCGGCCAAGTGCAGGTCGAGGGCCTCGCGGGCCGCACGGCCGGCACCCCGGCCTGCGGCGGAGTCTGGGTCCGGGCCAGCCACCACGGGAGCGGCTGGGGTGCGGCTGCCTTCCAGGGCCGCCTTCTGGCCTCCTGGCCGGCCAGGCCGGCGGGGAGCGCCCCCTCTGGCGCGCTGTGGTGGGAGGGGCCGGAGGAGGTGGGGCCTGCGGCGGTGCCCGGCGGGGGCGGAGGCGGCGGCCTCGGCCGCGGGCGACTAAAGGAGAAGGCGGAGCGGGAGGCAAAAAGCCTACAGCACCCGGTATTCCCAGGCGGTCTCCCATCCAAGTACTAACCAGGCCCGACCCTGCTTAGCTTCCGAGATCAGACGAGATCGGGCGCGTTCAGGGTGGTATGGCCGTAGACGCAAGAGGGGCCCGCGGAGTGCCTCTTGAGGCCCAGCTTCGCTGGCGCTTGCGCCTTACTGCCAGCCCGGCGGCCAGCCCGCCCCGGCAGGGCCCCGCCGCCCGCCCAGGCAGGGGAAGGGCGACCTCGGGTACCGGGGCGGGGGGGGTGGGGTGGCGGAGGGGTTGGCGACCTCCCAGCCCAGGGCGGGCGGGACCCACCAAACCGTTCGGCGCTTGGCGCCCCGCCCCAGATCCCGCACGTCGCTCACAGGGACGTGGCCCCGGAGGCTTCAGGGCCCGGGGCCCGCGGGCCCTTGGGCCTCCCCGCTGCCCGCCCACGCGGCGCTAGGCGCAGCCCAGCCGCAGCCCGGGCCGGCCCTCCTGCCCGACGGCAGTCGGCCCTTAACCCACTGGGAGCCACCATTGAGTCACCACGGCCCCTTAGCCCCAGCAAGGCCACCCTTGCCCCCACGCCACCCGCCGAGCACAGGACCACGCGCCTTGCGGCCGGCCGGCCCGGAGAACCGGCCCCGGCCCCCGCCCCCGCTCCCGCCCCCCGGCCGTGGCGAAACGGCGGCGGCGGGGGGAGGGGGGGAGCTTTTTCCGGAGGGAGCTGTGGAGAGACACACCGGCAGACAGGTGGCTGCGCCGGGGCTGGGCGCGAGTGGGGGCGGCCAGGTGCAGGTCAAGGGGCTCGCGGGCCGGACGGCCGGCACCCGGGCCTGAGGCGGAGTCTGGGTCCGGGCCAGCCACCCCGGGAGCGGCTGGGATGCGGCTGCCTTCCAGGGCCGCCTTCTGGCCGCCTGGCCGGCCAGGCAGGCGGAGAGCGCCCCCTCTGGCGCGCTCTGGTGGGAGGTAGGTGGGGCCTGCAGCGGTGCCCGGCGGCGGGGGCGGAGGCGGCGGGCGACTAAAGGAGAGGGCGGAGCGGGAGGCAAAAAGCCTACAGCACCCGGTATTCCCAGGCGGTCTCCCATCCAAGTACTAACCAGGCCCGACCCTGCTTAGCTTCCGAGATCAGACGAGATCGGGCGCGTTCAGGGTGGTATGGCCGTAGACGCAGGAGGGGCCCGCGGGGTGCCTCTTGAGGCCCAGCTTCGCTGGCCCTTGCGCCTTACCGCCATGCCGGCGGCCAGCCCTCTCCGGCAGGGCCCTGCCGCCCGCCCAGGCAGGCGACAGGAGGCCTCGGGGACCCGGGGGTGGCGGAGTGGTGGGCGACCTCGCAGCCCAGGGCGGGCGGGACGCTCCAGGCCCGTCGGCGCTTGGCGCCCCGCCGCAGATCCCGCTCGACGCTCACAGGGACGTGGCCCCGGAGGCTTCAGGGCACGGCGGCGGCGGTCCCTTGGGCATCCCCCCCTGCCCGCCCACGCGGAGTTAGGCGCAGCCCGGCCACGGCCGGGCCGGCCCTCCGGCCGGGCAGCAGCTGGCCCGAAGCCACTGGGAGCCACCACTGAGTGGGCACGGCCCCTTAGCCCCAGCAAGGCCACCCTTGCCCCCACGCCGCCCGCCGAGCACAGGACCCCGCCCCTGGTGGCCGGCAGGCCCGGGGAAGCGGCCACGGCCCCCGCCCCCGCTCCCGCCCCCGGCCGAGGCGAAACGGCCGAGGGGGGGGGGCTTTTCCCGGAGGGAGCTGCGGAGAGACACACGGGCAGACAGCTGGCTGCGGCGCGGCTGGGCTCTGGTGGGCGCGGCCAAGTGCAGGTCGAGGGCCTCGCGGGCCGCACGGCCGGCACCCCGGCCTGCGGCGGAGTCTGGGTCCGGGCCAGCCACCACGGGAGCGGCTGGGGTGCGGCTGCCTTCCAGGGCCGCCTTCTGGCCTCCTGGCCGGCCAGGCCGGCGGGGAGCGCCCCCTCTGGCGCGCTGTGGTGGGAGGGGCCGGAGGAGGTGGGGCCTGCGGCGGTGCCCGGCGGGGGCGGAGGCGGCGGCCTCGGCCGCGGGCGACTAAAGGAGAAGGCGGAGCGGGAGGCAAAAAGCCTACAGCACCCGGTATTCCCAGGCGGTCTCCCATCCAAGTACTAACCAGGCCCGACCCTGCTTAGCTTCCGAGATCAGACGAGATCGGGCGCGTTCAGGGTGGTATGGCCGTAGACGCAAGAGGGGCCCGCGGAGTGCCTCTTGAGGCCCAGCTTCGCTGGCGCTTGCGCCTTACTGCCAGCCCGGCGGCCAGCCCGCCCCGGCAGGGCCCCGCCGCCCGCCCAGGCAGGGGAAGGGCGACCTCGGGTACCGGGGCGGGGAGGGGGGGTGGCGGAGGGGTTGGCGACCTCCCAGCCCAGGGCGGGCGGGACCCACCAAACCGTTCGGCGCTTGGCGCCCCGCCCCAGATCCCGCACGTCGCTCACAGGGACGTGGCCCCGGAGGCTTCAGGGCCCGGGGCCCGCGGGCCCTTGGGCCTCCCCGCTGCCCGCCCACACGGCGCTAGGCGCAGCCCAGCCGCAGCCCGGGCCGGCCCTCCTGCCCGACGGCAGTCGGCCCTTAACCCACTGGGAGCCACCATTGAGTCACCACGGCCCCTTAGCCCCAGCAAGGCCACCCTTGCCCCCACGCCACCCGGCGAGCACAGGACCACGCGCCTTGCGGCCGGCCGGCCCGGAGAACCGGCCCCGGCCCCCGCCCCCGCTCCCGCCCCCCGGCCGTGGCGAAACGGCGGCGGCGGGGGGAGGGGGGGAGCTTTTTCCGGAGGGAGCTGTGGAGAGACACACCGGCAGACAGGTGGCTGCGCCGGGGCTGGGCGCGAGTGGGGGCGGCCAGGTGCAGGTCAAGGGGCTCGCGGGCCGGACGGCCGGCACCCGGGCCTGAGGCGGAGTCTGGGTCCGGGCCAGCCACCCCGGGAGCGGCTGGGATGCGGCTGCCTTCCAGGGCCGCCTTCTGGCCGCCTGGCCGGCCAGGCAGGCGGAGAGCGCCCCCTCTGGCGCGCTCTGGTGGGAGGGGTCGGAGGTAGGTGGGGCCTGCAGCGGTGCCCGGCGGCGGGGGCGGAGGCGGCGGGCGACTAAAGGAGAGGGCGGAGCGGGAGGCAAAAAGCCTACAGCACCCGGTATTCCCAGGCGGTCTCCCATCCAAGTACTAACCAGGCCCGACCCTGCTTAGCTTCCGAGATCAGACGAGATCGGGCGCGTTCAGGGTGGTATGGCCGTAGACGCAGGAGGGGCCCGCGGGGTGCCTCTTGAGGCCCAGCTTCGCTGGCCCTTGCGCCTTACCGCCATGCCGGCGGCCAGCCCTCTCCGGCCAGGGCCCTGCCGCCCGCCCAGGCAGGCGACAGGAGGCCTCGGGGACCCGGGGGTGGCGGAGTGGTGGGCGACCTCGCAGCCCAGGGCGGGCGGGACGCTCCAGGCCCGTCGGCGCTTGGCGCCCCGCCGCAGATCCCGCTCGACGCTCACAGGGACGTGGCCCCGGAGGCTTCAGGGCACGGCGGCCGCGGTCCCTTGGGCATCCCCCCCTGCCCGCCCACGCGGAGTTAGGCGCAGCCCGGCCACGGCCGGGCCGGCCCTCCGGCCGGGCAGCAGCTGGCCCGAAGCCACTGGGAGCCACCACTGAGTGGGCACGGCCCCTTAGCCCCAGCAAGGCCACCCTTGCCCCCACGCCGCCCGCCGAGCACAGGACCCCGCCCCTGGTGGCCGGCAGGCCCGGGGAAGCGGCCACGGCCCCCGCCCCCGCTCCCGCCCCCGGCCGAGGCGAAACGGCCGAGGGGGGGGGGGCTTTTCCCGGAGGGAGCTGCGGAGAGACACACGGGCAGACAGCTGGCTGCGGCGCGGCTGGGCTCTGGTGGGCGCGGCCAAGTGCAGGTCGAGGGCCTCGCGGGCCGCACGGCCGGCACCCCGGCCTGCGGCGGAGTCTGGGTCCGGGCCAGCCACCACGGGAGCGGCTGGGGTGCGGCTGCCTTCCAGGGCCGCCTTCTGGCCTCCTGGCCGGCCAGGCCGGCGGGGAGCGCCCCCTCTGGCGCGCTGTGGTGGGAGGGGCCGGAGGAGGTGGGGCCTGCGGCGGTGCCCGGCGGGGGCGGAGGCGGCGGCCTCGGCCGCGGGCGACTAAAGGAGAAGGCGGAGCGGGAGGCAAAAAGCCTACAGCACCCGGTATTCCCAGGCGGTCTCCCATCCAAGTACTAACCAGGCCCGACCCTGCTTAGCTTCCGAGATCAGACGAGATCGGGCGCGTTCAGGGTGGTATGGCCGTAGACGCAAGAGGGGCCCGCGGAGTGCCTCTTGAGGCCCAGCTTCGCTGGCGCTTGCGCCTTACTGCCAGCCCGGCGGCCAGCCCGCCCCGGCAGGGCCCCGCCGCCCGCCCAGGCAGGGGAAGGGCGACCTCGGGTACCGGGGCGGGGGGGGGGGGTGGCGGAGGGGTTGGCGACCTCCCAGCCCAGGGCGGGCGGGACCCACCAAACCGTTCGGCGCTTGGCGCCCCGCCCCAGATCCCGCACGTCGCTCACAGGGACGTGGCCCCGGAGGCTTCAGGGCCCGGGGCCCGCGGGCCCTTGGGCCTCCCCGCTGCCCGCCCACGCGGCGCTAGGCGCAGCCCAGCCGCAGCCCGGGCCGGCCCTCCTGCCCGACGGCAGTCGGCCCTTAACCCACTGGGAGCCACCATTGAGTCACCACGGCCCCTTAGCCCCAGCAAGGCCACCCTTGCCCCCACGCCACCCGCCGAGCACAGGACCACGCGCCTTGCGGCCGGCCGGCCCGGAGAACCGGCCCCGGCCCCCGCCCCCGCTCCCGCCCCCCGGCCGTGGCGAAACGGCGGCGGCGGGGGGAGGGGGGGAGCTTTTTCCGGAGGGAGCTGTGGAGAGACACACCGGCAGACAGGTGGCTGCGCCGGGGCTGGGCGCGAGTGGGGGCGGCCAGGTGCAGGTCAAGGGGCTCGCGGGCCGGACGGCCGGCACCCGGGCCTGAGGCGGAGTCTGGGTCCGGGCCAGCCACCCCGGGAGCGGCTGGGATGCGGCTGCCTTCCAGGGCCGCCTTCTGGCCGCCTGGCCGGCCAGGCAGGCGGAGAGCGCCCCCTCTGGCGCGCTCTGGTGGGAGGTAGGTGGGGCCTGCAGCGGTGCCCGGCGGCGGGGGCGGAGGCGGCGGGCGACTAAAGGAGAGGGCGGAGCGGGAGGCAAAAAGCCTACAGCACCCGGTATTCCCAGGCGGTCTCCCATCCAAGTACTAACCAGGCCCGACCCTGCTTAGCTTCCGAGATCAGACGAGATCGGGCGCGTTCAGGGTGGTATGGCCGTAGACGCAGGAGGGGCCCGCGGGGTGCCTCTTGAGGCCCAGCTTCGCTGGCCCTTGCGCCTTACCGCCATGCCGGCGGCCAGCCCTCTCCGGCAGGGCCCTGCCGCCCGCCCAGGCAGGCGACAGGAGGCCTCGGGGACCCGGGGGTGGCGGAGTGGTGGGCGACCTCGCAGCCCAGGGCGGGCGGGACGCTCCAGGCCCGTCGGCGCTTGGCGCCCCGCCGCAGATCCCGCTCGACGCTCACAGGGACGTGGCCCCGGAGGCTTCAGGGCACGGCGGCCGCGGTCCCTTGGGCATCCCCCCCTGCCCGCCCACGCGGAGTTAGGCGCAGCCCGGCCACGGCCGGGCCGGCCCTCTGGCCGGGCAGCAGCTGGCCCGAAGCCACTGGGAGCCACCACTGAGTGGGCACGGCCCCTTAGCCCCAGCAAGGCCACCCTTGCCCCCACGCCGCCCGCCGAGCACAGGACCCCGCCCCTGGTGGCCGGCAGGCCCGGGGAAGCGGCCACGGCCCCCGCCCCCGCTCCCGCCCCCGGCCGAGGCGAAACGGCCGAGGGGGGGGGGGCTTTTCCCGGAGGGAGCTGCGGAGAGACACACGGGCAGACAGCTGGCTGCGGCGCGGCTGGGCTCTGGTGGGCGCGGCCAAGTGCAGGTCGAGGGCCTCGCGGGCCGCACGGCCGGCACCCCGGCCTGCGGCGGAGTCTGGGTCCGGGCCAGCCACCACGGGAGCGGCTGGGGTGCGGCTGCCTTCCAGGGCCGCCTTCTGGCCTCCTGGCCGGCCAGGCCGGCGGGGAGCGCCCCCTCTGGCGCGCTGTGGTGGGAGGGGCCGGAGGAGGTGGGGCCTGCGGCGGTGCCCGGCGGGGGCGGAGGCGGCGGCCTCGGCCGCGGGCGACTAAAGGAGAAGGCGGAGCGGGAGGCAAAAAGCCTACAGCACCCGGTATTCCCAGGCGGTCTCCCATCCAAGTACTAACCAGGCCCGACCCTGCTTAGCTTCCGAGATCAGACGAGATCGGGCGCGTTCAGGGTGGTATGGCCGTAGACGCAAGAGGGGCCCGCGGAGTGCCTCTTGAGGCCCAGCTTCGCTGGCGCTTGCGCCTTACTGCCAGCCCGGCGGCCAGCCCGCCCCGGCAGGGCCCCGCCGCCCGCCCAGGCAGGGGAAGGGCGACCTCGGGTACCGGGGCGGGGGGGGGGGGTGGCGGAGGGGTTGGCGACCTCCCAGCCCAGGGCGGGCGGGACCCACCAAACCGTTCGGCGCTTGGCGCCCCGCCCCAGATCCCGCACGTCGCTCACAGGGACGTGGCCCCGGAGGCTTCAGGGCCCGGGGCCCGCGGGCCCTTGGGCCTCCCCGCTGCCCGCCCACGCGGCGCTAGGCGCAGCCCAGCCGCAGCCCGGGCCGGCCCTCCTGCCCGACGGCAGTCGGCCCTTAACCCACTGGGAGCCACCATTGAGTCACCACGGCCCCTTAGCCCCAGCAAGGCCACCCTTGCCCCCACGCCACCCGCCGAGCACAGGACCACGCGCCTTGCGGCCGGCCGGCCCGGAGAACCGGCCCCGGCCCCCGCCCCCGCTCCCGCCCCCCGGCCGTGGCGAAACGGCGGCGGCGGGGGGAGGGGGGGAGCTTTTTCCGGAGGGAGCTGTGGAGAGACACACCGGCAGACAGGTGGCTGCGCCGGGGCTGGGCGCGAGTGGGGGCGGCCAGGTGCAGGTCAAGGGGCTCGCGGGCCGGACGGCCGGCACCCGGGCCTGAGGCGGAGTCTGGGTCCGGGCCAGCCACCCCGGGAGCGGCTGGGATGCGGCTGCCTTCCAGGGCCGCCTTCTGGCCGCCTGGCCGGCCAGGCAGGCGGAGAGCGCCCCCTCTGGCGCGCTCTGGTGGGAGGTAGGTGGGGCCTGCAGCGGTGCCCGGCGGCGGGGGCGGAGGCGGCGGGCGACTAAAGGAGAGGGCGGAGCGGGAGGCAAAAAGCCTACAGCACCCGGTATTCCCAGGCGGTCTCCCATCCAAGTACTAACCAGGCCCGACCCTGCTTAGCTTCCGAGATCAGACGAGATCGGGCGCGTTCAGGGTGGTATGGCCGTAGACGCAGGAGGGGCCCGCGGGGTGCCTCTTGAGGCCCAGCTTCGCTGGCCCTTGCGCCTTACCGCCATGCCGGCGGCCAGCCCTCTCCGGCAGGGCCCTGCCGCCCGCCCAGGCAGGCGACAGGAGGCCTCGGGGACCCGGGGGTGGCGGAGTGGTGGGCGACCTCGCAGCCCAGGGCGGGCGGGACGCTCCAGGCCCGTCGGCGCTTGGCGCCCCGCCGCAGATCCCGCTCGACGCTCACAGGGACGTGGCCCCGGAGGCTTCAGGGCACGGCGGCCGCGGTCCCTTGGGCATCCCCCCCTGCCCGCCCACGCGGAGTTAGGCGCAGCCCGGCCACGGCCGGGCCGGCCCTCTGGCCGGGCAGCAGCTGGCCCGAAGCCACTGGGAGCCACCACTGAGTGGGCACGGCCCCTTAGCCCCAGCAAGGCCACCCTTGCCCCCACGCCGCCCGCCGAGCACAGGACCCCGCCCCTGGTGGCCGGCAGGCCCGGGGAAGCGGCCACGGCCCCCGCCCCCGCTCCCGCCCCCGGCCGAGGCGAAACGGCCGAGGGGGGGGGGGCTTTTCCCGGAGGGAGCTGCGGAGAGACACACGGGCAGACAGCTGGCTGCGGCGCGGCTGGGCTCTGGTGGGCGCGGCCAAGTGCAGGTCGAGGGCCTCGCGGGCCGCACGGCCGGCACCCCGGCCTGCGGCGGAGTCTGGGTCCGGGCCAGCCACCACGGGAGCGGCTGGGGTGCGGCTGCCTTCCAGGGCCGCCTTCTGGCCTCCTGGCCGGCCAGGCCGGCGGGGAGCGCCCCCTCTGGCGCGCTGTGGTGGGAGGGGCCGGAGGAGGTGGGGCCTGCGGCGGTGCCCGGCGGGGGCGGAGGCGGCGGCCTCGGCCGCGGGCGACTAAAGGAGAAGGCGGAGCGGGAGGCAAAAAGCCTACAGCACCCGGTATTCCCAGGCGGTCTCCCATCCAAGTACTAACCAGGCCCGACCCTGCTTAGCTTCCGAGATCAGACGAGATCGGGCGCGTTCAGGGTGGTATGGCCGTAGACGCAAGAGGGGCCCGCGGAGTGCCTCTTGAGGCCCAGCTTCGCTGGCGCTTGCGCCTTACTGCCAGCCCGGCGGCCAGCCCGCCCCGGCAGGGCCCCGCCGCCCGCCCAGGCAGGGGAAGGGCGACCTCGGGTACCGGGGCGGGGGGGGGGGGTGGCGGAGGGGTTGGCGACCTCCCAGCCCAGGGCGGGCGGGACCCACCAAACCGTTCGGCGCTTGGCGCCCCGCCCCAGATCCCGCACGTCGCTCACAGGGACGTGGCCCCGGAGGCTTCAGGGCCCGGGGCCCGCGGGCCCTTGGGCCTCCCCGCTGCCCGCCCACGCGGCGCTAGGCGCAGCCCAGCCGCAGCCCGGGCCGGCCCTCCTGCCCGACGGCAGTCGGCCCTTAACCCACTGGGAGCCACCATTGAGTCACCACGGCCCCTTAGCCCCAGCAAGGCCACCCTTGCCCCCACGCCACCCGCCGAGCACAGGACCACGCGCCTTGCGGCCGGCCGGCCCGGAGAACCGGCCCCGGCCCCCGCCCCCGCTCCCGCCCCCCGGCCGTGGCGAAACGGCGGCGGCGGGGGGAGGGGGGGAGCTTTTTCCGGAGGGAGCTGTGGAGAGACACACCGGCAGACAGGTGGCTGCGCCGGGGCTGGGCGCGAGTGGGGGCGGCCAGGTGCAGGTCAAGGGGCTCGCGGGCCGGACGGCCGGCACCCGGGCCTGAGGCGGAGTCTGGGTCCGGGCCAGCCACCCCGGGAGCGGCTGGGATGCGGCTGCCTTCCAGGGCCGCCTTCTGGCCGCCTGGCCGGCCAGGCAGGCGGAGAGCGCCCCCTCTGGCGCGCTCTGGTGGGAGGGGTCGGAGGTAGGTGGGGCCTGCAGCGGTGCCCGGCGGCGGGGGCGGAGGCGGCGGGCGACTAAAGGAGAGGGCGGAGCGGGAGGCAAAAAGCCTACAGCACCCGGTATTCCCAGGCGGTCTCCCATCCAAGTACTAACCAGGCCCGACCCTGCTTAGCTTCCGAGATCAGACGAGATCGGGCGCGTTCAGGGTGGTATGGCCGTAGACGCAGGAGGGGCCCGCGGGGTGCCTCTTGAGGCCCAGCTTCGCTGGCCCTTGCGCCTTACCGCCATGCCGGCGGCCAGCCCTCTCCGGCAGGGCCCTGCCGCCCGCCCAGGCAGGCGACAGGAGGCCTCGGGGACCCGGGGGTGGCGGAGTGGTGGGCGACCTCGCAGCCCAGGGCGGGCGGGACGCTCCAGGCCCGTCGGCGCTTGGCGCCCCGCCGCAGATCCCGCTCGACGCTCACAGGGACGTGGCCCCGGAGGCTTCAGGGCACGGCGGCCGCGGTCCCTTGGGCATCCCCCCCTGCCCGCCCACGCGGAGTTAGGCGCAGCCCGGCCACGGCCGGGCCGGCCCTCCGGCCGGGCAGCAGCTGGCCCGAAGCCACTGGGAGCCACCACTGAGTGGGCACGGCCCCTTAGCCCCAGCAAGGCCACCCTTGCCCCCACGCCGCCCGCCGAGCACAGGACCCCGCCCCTGGTGGCCGGCAGGCCCGGGGAAGCGGCCACGGCCCCCGCCCCCGCTCCCGCCCCCGGCCGAGGCGAAACGGCCGAGGGGGGGGGGCTTTTCCCGGAGGGAGCTGCGGAGAGACACACGGGCAGACAGCTGGCTGCGGCGCGGCTGGGCTCTGGTGGGCGCGGCCAAGTGCAGGTCGAGGGCCTCGCGGGCCGCACGGCCGGCACCCCGGCCTGCGGCGGAGTCTGGGTCCGGGCCAGCCACCACGGGAGCGGCTGGGGTGCGGCTGCCTTCCAGGGCCGCCTTCTGGCCTCCTGGCCGGCCAGGCCGGCGGGGAGCGCCCCCTCTGGCGCGCTGTGGTGGGAGGGGCCGGAGGAGGTGGGGCCTGCGGCGGTGCCCGGCGGGGGCGGAGGCGGCGGCCTCGGCCGCGGGCGACTAAAGGAGAAGGCGGAGCGGGAGGCAAAAAGCCTACAGCACCCGGTATTCCCAGGCGGTCTCCCATCCAAGTACTAACCAGGCCCGACCCTGCTTAGCTTCCGAGATCAGACGAGATCGGGCGCGTTCAGGGTGGTATGGCCGTAGACGCAAGAGGGGCCCGCGGAGTGCCTCTTGAGGCCCAGCTTCGCTGGCGCTTGCGCCTTACTGCCAGCCCGGCGGCCAGCCCGCCCCGGCAGGGCCCCGCCGCCCGCCCAGGCAGGGGAAGGGCGACCTCGGGTACCGGGGCGGGGGGGGGGGGTGGCGGAGGGGTTGGCGACCTCCCAGCCCAGGGCGGGCGGGACCCACCAAACCGTTCGGCGCTTGGCGCCCCGCCCCAGATCCCGCACGTCGCTCACAGGGACGTGGCCCCGGAGGCTTCAGGGCCCGGGGCCCGCGGGCCCTTGGGCCTCCCCGCTGCCCGCCCACGCGGCGCTAGGCGCAGCCCAGCCGCAGCCCGGGCCGGCCCTCCTGCCCGACGGCAGTCGGCCCTTAACCCACTGGGAGCCACCATTGAGTCACCACGGCCCCTTAGCCCCAGCAAGGCCACCCTTGCCCCCACGCCACCCGCCGAGCACAGGACCACGCGCCTTGCGGCCGGCCGGCCCGGAGAACCGGCCCCGGCCCCCGCCCCCGCTCCCGCCCCCCGGCCGTGGCGAAACGGCGGCGGCGGGGGGAGGGGGGGAGCTTTTTCCGGAGGGAGCTGTGGAGAGACACACCGGCAGACAGGTGGCTGCGCCGGGGCTGGGCGCGAGTGGGGGCGGCCAGGTGCAGGTCAAGGGGCTCGCGGGCCGGACGGCCGGCACCCGGGCCTGAGGCGGAGTCTGGGTCCGGGCCAGCCACCCCGGGAGCGGCTGGGATGCGGCTGCCTTCCAGGGCCGCCTTCTGGCCGCCTGGCCGGCCAGGCAGGCGGAGAGCGCCCCCTCTGGCGCGCTCTGGTGGGAGGTAGGTGGGGCCTGCAGCGGTGCCCGGCGGCGGGGGCGGAGGCGGCGGGCGACTAAAGGAGAGGGCGGAGCGGGAGGCAAAAAGCCTACAGCACCCGGTATTCCCAGGCGGTCTCCCATCCAAGTACTAACCAGGCCCGACCCTGCTTAGCTTCCGAGATCAGACGAGATCGGGCGCGTTCAGGGTGGTATGGCCGTAGACGCAGGAGGGGCCCGCGGGGTGCCTCTTGAGGCCCAGCTTCGCTGGCCCTTGCGCCTTACCGCCATGCCGGCGGCCAGCCCTCTCCGGCAGGGCCCTGCCGCCCGCCCAGGCAGGCGACAGGAGGCCTCGGGGACCCGGGGGTGGCGGAGTGGTGGGCGACCTCGCAGCCCAGGGCGGGCGGGACGCTCCAGGCCCGTCGGCGCTTGGCGCCCCGCCGCAGATCCCGCTCGACGCTCACAGGGACGTGGCCCCGGAGGCTTCAGGGCACGGCGGCGGCGGTCCCTTGGGCATCCCCCCCTGCCCGCCCACGCGGAGTTAGGCGCAGCCCGGCCACGGCCGGGCCGGCCCTCCGGCCGGGCAGCAGCTGGCCCGAAGCCACTGGGAGCCACCACTGAGTGGGCACGGCCCCTTAGCCCCAGCAAGGCCACCCTTGCCCCCACGCCGCCCGCCGAGCACAGGACCCCGCCCCTGGTGGCCGGCAGGCCCGGGGAAGCGGCCACGGCCCCCGCCCCCGCTCCCGCCCCCGGCCGAGGCGAAACGGCCGAGGGGGGGGGGCTTTTCCCGGAGGGAGCTGCGGAGAGACACACGGGCAGACAGCTGGCTGCGGCGCGGCTGGGCTCTGGTGGGCGCGGCCAAGTGCAGGTCGAGGGCCTCGCGGGCCGCACGGCCGGCACCCCGGCCTGCGGCGGAGTCTGGGTCCGGGCCAGCCACCACGGGAGCGGCTGGGGTGCGGCTGCCTTCCAGGGCCGCCTTCTGGCCTCCTGGCCGGCCAGGCCGGCGGGGAGCGCCCCCTCTGGCGCGCTGTGGTGGGAGGGGCCGGAGGAGGTGGGGCCTGCGGCGGTGCCCGGCGGGGGCGGAGGCGGCGGCCTCGGCCGCGGGCGACTAAAGGAGAAGGCGGAGCGGGAGGCAAAAAGCCTACAGCACCCGGTATTCCCAGGCGGTCTCCCATCCAAGTACTAACCAGGCCCGACCCTGCTTAGCTTCCGAGATCAGACGAGATCGGGCGCGTTCAGGGTGGTATGGCCGTAGACGCAAGAGGGGCCCGCGGAGTGCCTCTTGAGGCCCAGCTTCGCTGGCGCTTGCGCCTTACTGCCAGCCCGGCGGCCAGCCCGCCCCGGCAGGGCCCCGCCGCCCGCCCAGGCAGGGGAAGGGCGACCTCGGGTACCGGGGCGGGGGGGGGGGGTGGCGGAGGGGTTGGCGACCTCCCAGCCCAGGGCGGGCGGGACCCACCAAACCGTTCGGCGCTTGGCGCCCCGCCCCAGATCCCGCACGTCGCTCACAGGGACGTGGCCCCGGAGGCTTCAGGGCCCGGGGCCCGCGGGCCCTTGGGCCTCCCCGCTGCCCGCCCACGCGGCGCTAGGCGCAGCCCAGCCGCAGCCCGGGCCGGCCCTCCTGCCCGACGGCAGTCGGCCCTTAACCCACTGGGAGCCACCATTGAGTCACCACGGCCCCTTAGCCCCAGCAAGGCCACCCTTGCCCCCACGCCACCCGCCGAGCACAGGACCACGCGCCTTGCGGCCGGCCGGCCCGGAGAACCGGCCCCGGCCCCCGCCCCCGCTCCCGCCCCCCGGCCGTGGCGAAACGGCGGCGGCGGGGGGAGGGGGGGAGCTTTTTCCGGAGGGAGCTGTGGAGAGACACACCGGCAGACAGGTGGCTGCGCCGGGGCTGGGCGCGAGTGGGGGCGGCCAGGTGCAGGTCAAGGGGCTCGCGGGCCGGACGGCCGGCACCCGGGCCTGAGGCGGAGTCTGGGTCCGGGCCAGCCACCCCGGGAGCGGCTGGGATGCGGCTGCCTTCCAGGGCCGCCTTCTGGCCGCCTGGCCGGCCAGGCAGGCGGAGAGCGCCCCCTCTGGCGCGCTCTGGTGGGAGGTAGGTGGGGCCTGCAGCGGTGCCCGGCGGCGGGGGCGGAGGCGGCGGGCGACTAAAGGAGAGGGCGGAGCGGGAGGCAAAAAGCCTACAGCACCCGGTATTCCCAGGCGGTCTCCCATCCAAGTACTAACCAGGCCCGACCCTGCTTAGCTTCCGAGATCAGACGAGATCGGGCGCGTTCAGGGTGGTATGGCCGTAGACGCAGGAGGGGCCCGCGGGGTGCCTCTTGAGGCCCAGCTTCGCTGGCCCTTGCGCCTTACCGCCATGCCGGCGGCCAGCCCTCTCCGGCAGGGCCCTGCCGCCCGCCCAGGCAGGCGACAGGAGGCCTCGGGGACCCGGGGGTGGCGGAGTGGTGGGCGACCTCGCAGCCCAGGGCGGGCGGGACGCTCCAGGCCCGTCGGCGCTTGGCGCCCCGCCGCAGATCCCGCTCGACGCTCACAGGGACGTGGCCCCGGAGGCTTCAGGGCACGGCGGCCGCGGTCCCTTGGGCATCCCCCCCTGCCCGCCCACGCGGAGTTAGGCGCAGCCCGGCCACGGCCGGGCCGGCCCTCCGGCCGGGCAGCAGCTGGCCCGAAGCCACTGGGAGCCACCACTGAGTGGGCACGGCCCCTTAGCCCCAGCAAGGCCACCCTTGCCCCCACGCCGCCCGCCGAGCACAGGACCCCGCCCCTGGTGGCCGGCAGGCCCGGGGAAGCGGCCACGGCCCCCGCCCCCGCTCCCGCCCCCGGCCGAGGCGAAACGGCCGAGGGGGGGGGGGCTTTTCCCGGAGGGAGCTGCGGAGAGACACACGGGCAGACAGCTGGCTGCGGCGCGGCTGGGCTCTGGTGGGCGCGGCCAAGTGCAGGTCGAGGGCCTCGCGGGCCGCACGGCCGGCACCCCGGCCTGCGGCGGAGTCTGGGTCCGGGCCAGCCACCACGGGAGCGGCTGGGGTGCGGCTGCCTTCCAGGGCCGCCTTCTGGCCTCCTGGCCGGCCAGGCCGGCGGGGAGCGCCCCCTCTGGCGCGCTGTGGTGGGAGGGGCCGGAGGAGGTGGGGCCTGCGGCGGTGCCCGGCGGGGGCGGAGGCGGCGGCCTCGGCCGCGGGCGACTAAAGGAGAAGGCGGAGCGGGAGGCAAAAAGCCTACAGCACCCGGTATTCCCAGGCGGTCTCCCATCCAAGTACTAACCAGGCCCGACCCTGCTTAGCTTCCGAGATCAGACGAGATCGGGCGCGTTCAGGGTGGTATGGCCGTAGACGCAAGAGGGGCCCGCGGAGTGCCTCTTGAGGCCCAGCTTCGCTGGCGCTTGCGCCTTACTGCCAGCCCGGCGGCCAGCCCGCCCCGGCAGGGCCCCGCCGCCCGCCCAGGCAGGGGAAGGGCGACCTCGGGTACCGGGGCGGGGGGGGGGGGTGGCGGAGGGGTTGGCGACCTCCCAGCCCAGGGCGGGCGGGACCCACCAAACCGTTCGGCGCTTGGCGCCCCGCCCCAGATCCCGCACGTCGCTCACAGGGACGTGGCCCCGGAGGCTTCAGGGCCCGGGGCCCGCGGGCCCTTGGGCCTCCCCGCTGCCCGCCCACGCGGCGCTAGGCGCAGCCCAGCCGCAGCCCGGGCCGGCCCTCCTGCCCGACGGCAGTCGGCCCTTAACCCACTGGGAGCCACCATTGAGTCACCACGGCCCCTTAGCCCCAGCAAGGCCACCCTTGCCCCCACGCCACCCGCCGAGCACAGGACCACGCGCCTTGCGGCCGGCCGGCCCGGAGAACCGGCCCCGGCCCCCGCCCCCGCTCCCGCCCCCCGGCCGTGGCGAAACGGCGGCGGCGGGGGGAGGGGGGGAGCTTTTTCCGGAGGGAGCTGTGGAGAGACACACCGGCAGACAGGTGGCTGCGCCGGGGCTGGGCGCGAGTGGGGG
Source organism: Balaenoptera borealis (assembly GCF_965194805.1). Classification (NCBI taxonomy): domain Eukaryota; kingdom Metazoa; phylum Chordata; class Mammalia; order Artiodactyla; family Balaenopteridae; genus Balaenoptera; species Balaenoptera borealis. Next base: position 354 of record NW_028122477.1, on the reverse strand, counting down.
CGGCCAGGTGCAGGTCAAGGGGCTCGCGGGCCGGACGGCCGGCACCCGGGCCTGAGGCGGAGTCTGGGTCCGGGCCAGCCACCCCGGGAGCGGCTGGGATGCGGCTGCCTTCCAGGGCCGCCTTCTGGCCGCCTGGCCGGCCAGGCAGGCGGAGAGCGCCCCCTCTGGCGCGCTCTGGTGGGAGGGGTCGGAGGTAGGTGGGGCCTGCAGCGGTGCCCGGCGGCGGGGGCGGAGGCGGCGGGCGACTAAAGGAGAGGGCGGAGCGGGAGGCAAAAAGCCTACAGCACCCGGTATTCCCAGGCGGTCTCCCATCCAAGTACTAACCAGGCCCGACCCTGCTTAGCTTCCGAGATC
>NW_028122478.1:0-87742 GCF_965194805.1 Balaenoptera borealis | reverse complement strand
GCCCTAAACTTTGGGGTGCTTGTGTCTTGCTGATTTTTCATTTTCCCAATTTATACCCCCATGAGTGGAAGTGCCCTATGCTCTCTAAGCTGTGTTTTTCAGATGTTTCAGGACACACCGTACACTTCTCCAGAGTGGCTGTTGGCAATTTACATCCCGCCCATCAGTGTAGCAAGGCTCCCATTTCTCCATGGCCTGTCCTGCATTTCTGGTTTTGACACTTTTTTCAGCATGGCCCTTTTGACCGATGGGAAGCGAGACTTCTCTGTAGCGCTGATTTGCCTTTCCAGGTTGCTTGGTTGGCCAAAAAGGGCGTATGCGTTTTTTCCTGAATATATTCAGGAAAAAACGCATACGCCCTTTTTGGCCAAGGGCATCATTGTCAACGTTTTGCCGCTTTTCATGTGCTTTAAAGGCGATTCGTATCTACCTCCTGAAATCTGTTTCGTGCAATTCTGCCTTGATTTCAAATCCTCTTCTTTGCCTTCCCTCAATATATTTGTGGACGAGAGTTATCATTTATAACTCTGCAGGTTTGTGAATTGCAGTGCCCTGAACCTCCATTTTACAACTCGCTTTTTTGGGAGCTGGCCGCAAAAGCGCAGGATGGCTTCAGGCCCTGTTCTGGTTGCGGGGGGCAGGCTGAGCCTGTGGTTAATTCTTCTTCCTGATGGGAAAATAGAGTGACCTGTGCCTGTCCCGACACCAAGAGCTAGTCTCTCGTTGGTTCCCCGTCTTCCCGTTCATCCTCAGGACAAATTGCAACCTGTACGGAACAGGAGGTTAAAGGTGCTGATGCTCCAAGTAGGGAGATTGCTAGTAAAGCGGCTGGAATGGCGAACCCGGGCACAAGGAGATGAGAAATGAGGTGCGTTTTAGAAACCTTTCCCCATCACACGGTGTACCATCTTCTGGGTTTCTCATGCATGTTTTCGATGTAGGAAGATGCCCTTGAACCTGGAGATTTGGGACCCATGCGATGGGTACCACGCAGTATTACTTTAAAGGGTCTGCGTTTGCTCACCCAACCTCACCAAACCTCTCAGCCCCAAGAGTGTCCACCCTTATGTCTCATCCAGCTGTGGGTCTAGATATGGTCAATCCAGGTTGCATCACAGCCCCTGAACTCATTTTGTAAGAATTTCTATCTCTTTCACTGTCGTTGTTTCATGGGTTTTTCAAAGTAATTTATTTTCATAATGGGGTTTAGCTGCTTTTCACTGCTGTGTTTATGCCGCTTTACACCCACTTGACACACTAACAGAGAGATATCAATACATAGGTTTTAAGATTATTACTAGTCAGATATATTCTTGTGCGGTGAATAGGGCGTGTTGAGTCCAGTTCTCTGAGCAAGGAGTAGGTCTTGTCTACTACATATTGGGTTTATGGAATGGTATCTGAGCTAATTTGATACCCTTGTTTTATGTATCACCCCACCTCACCTTTCCCGTTAAGCAGCCATAGTGTGTTTTCTGCATGTGTGACTCTGTTCTGTTTTGTAATTCAGTTCAAGTGTAACGGTTTTTACATTCCCTCTATAAGTGATACCTTATGAGAAGTGTCCTTTTCTGTGTGACTTATTTCACTTAGAATCGTCGTACCTAAATCCACTCATCATGCTGCTACTAACCTTATGACATTGATTTCATGGCTGAGTGATATTCCATTGTACATAAGGACCACAACTTCTTTATCCATTTTTCTCTTTCCTGGGATATTTAAGGTGGAATGAAGTGGAGGTCCTTGTCAACAGAGCAGCCCTCAACTTTGGGGTGCTTGTGTCTTGCTGATTTTTCATTTTCCCAATTTATACCCCCATGAGTGGAAGTGCCCTATGCTCTCTAAGCTGTGTTTTTCAGATGTTTCAGGACACACCGTACACTTCTCCAGAGTGGCTGTTGGCAATTTACATCCCGCCCATCAGTGTAGCAAGGCTCCCATTTCTCCATGGCCTGTCCTGCATTTCTGGTTTTGACACTTTTTTCAGCATGGCCCTTTTGACCGATGGGAAGCGAGACTTCTCTGTAGCGCTGATTTGCCTTTCCAGGTTGCTTGGTTGGCCAAAAAGGGCGTATGCGTTTTTTCCTGAATATATTCAGGAAAAAACGCATACGCCCTTTTTGGCCAAGGGCATCATTGTCAACGTTTTGCCGCTTTTCATGTGCTTTAAAGGCGATTCGTATCTACCTCCTGAAATCTGTTTCGTGCAATTCTGCCTTGATTTCAAATCCTCTTCTTTGCCTTCCCTCAATATATTTGTGGACGAGAGTTATCATTTATAACTCTGCAGGTTTGTGAATTGCAGTGCCCTGAACCTCCATTTTACAACTCGCTTTTTTGGGAGCTGGCCGCAAAAGCGCAGGATGGCTTCAGGCCCTGTTCTGGTTGCGGGGGGCAGGCTGAGCCTGTGGTTAATTCTTCTTCCTGATGGGAAAATAGAGTGACCTGTGCCTGTCCCGACACCAAGAGCTAGTCTCTCGTTGGTTCCCCGTCTTCCCGTTCATCCTCAGGACAAATTGCAACCTGTACGGAACAGGAGGTTAAAGGTGCTGATGCTCCAAGTAGGGAGATTGCTAGTAAAGCGGCTGGAATGGCGAACCCGGGCACAAGGAGATGAGAAATGAGGTGCGTTTTAGAAACCTTTCCCCATCACACGGTGTACCATCTTCTGGGTTTCTCATGCATGTTTTCGATGTAGGAAGATGCCCTTGAACCTGGAGATTTGGGACCCATGCGATGGGTACCACGCAGTATTACTTTAAAGGGTCTGCGTTTGCTCACCCAACCTCACCAAACCTCTCAGCCCCAAGAGTGTCCACCCTTATGTCTCATCCAGCTGTGGGTCTAGATATGGTCAATCCAGGTTGCATCACAGCCCCTGAACTCATTTTGTAAGAATTTCTATCTCTTTCACTGTCGTTGTTTCATGGGTTTTTCAAAGTAATTTATTTTCATAATGGGGTTTAGCTGCTTTTCACGGCTGTGTTTATGCCGCTTTACACCCACTTGACACACTAGCAGAGAGATATCAATACATAGGTTTTAAGATTATTACTAGTCAGATATATTCTTGTGCGGTGAATAGGGCGTGTTGAGTCCAGTTCTCTGAGCAAGGAGTAGGTCTTGTCTACTACATATTGGGTTTATGGAACGGTATCTGAGCTAATTTGATACCCTTGTTTTATGTATCACCCCACCTCACCTTTCCCGTTAAGCAGCCATAGTGTGTTTTCTGCATGTGTGACTCTGTTCTGTTTTGTAATTCAGTTCAAGTGTAACGGTTTTTACATTCCCTCTAAAAGTGAAACCTTATGAGAAGTGTCCTTTTCTGTGTGACTTATTTCACTTAGAATCGTCGTACCTAAATCCACTCATCATGCTGCTACTAACCTTATGACATTGATTTCATGGCTGAGTGATATTCCATTGTACATAAGGACCACAACTTCTTTATCCATTTTTCTCTTTCCTGGGATATTTAAGGTGGAATGAAGTGGAGGTCCTTGTCAACAGAGCAGCCCTCAACTTTGGGGTGCTTGTGTCTTGCTGATTTTTCATTTTCCCAATTTATACCCCCATGAGTGGAAGTGCCCTATGCTCTCTAAGCTGTGTTTTTCAGATGTTTCAGGACACACCGTATACTTCTCCAGAGTGGCTGTTGGCAATTTACATCCCGCCCATCAGTGTAGCAAGGCTCCCATTTCTCCATGGCCTGTCCTGCATTTCTGGTTTTGACACTTTTTTCAGCATGGCCCTTTTGACCGATGGGAAGCGAGACTTCTCTGTAGCGCTGATTTGCCTTTCCAGGTTGCTTGGTTGGCCAAAAAGGGCGTATGCGTTTTTTCCTGAATATATTCAGGAAAAAACGCATACGCCCTTTTTGGCCAAGGGCATCATTGTCAACGTTTTGCCGCTTTTCATGTGCTTTAAAGGCGATTCGTATCTACCTCCTGAAATCTGTTTCGTGCAATTCTGCCTTGATTTCAAATCCTCTTCTTTGCCTTCCCTCAATATATTTGTGGACGAGAGTTATCATTTATAACTCTGCAGGTTTGTGAATTGCAGTGCCCTGAACCTCCATTTTACAACTCGCTTTTTTGGGAGCTGGCCGCAAAAGCGCAGGATGGCTTCAGGCCCTGTTCTGGTTGCGGGGGGCAGGCTGAGCCTGTGGTTAATTCTTCTTCCTGATGGGAAAATAGAGTGACCTGTGCCTGTCCCGACACCAAGAGCTAGTCTCTCGTTGGTTCCCCGTCTTCCCGTTCATCCTCAGGACAAATTGCAACCTGTACGGAACAGGAGGTTAAAGGTGCTGATGCTCCAAGTAGGGAGATTGCTAGTAAAGCGGCTGGAATGGCGAACCCGGGCACAAGGAGATGAGAAATGAGGTGCGTTTTAGAAACCTTTCCCCATCACACAGTGTACCATCTTCTGGGTTTCTCATGCATGTTTTCGATGTAGGAAGATGCCCTTGAAGCTGGAGATTTGGGACCCATGCGATGGGTACCACGCAGTATTACTTTAAAGGGTCTGCGTTTGCTCACCCAACCTCACCAAACCTCTCAGCCCCAAGAGTGTCCACCCTTATGTCTCATCCAGCTGTGGGTCTAGATATGGTCAATCCAGGTTGCATCACAGCCCCTGAACTCATTTTGTAAGAATTTCTATCTCTTTCACTGTCGTTGTTTCATGGGTTTTTCAAAGTAATTTATTTTCATAATGGGGTTTAGCTGCTTTTCACGGCTGTGTTTATGCCGCTTTACACCCACTTGACACACTAGCAGAGAGATATCAATACATAGGTTTTAAGATTATTACTAGTCAGATATATTCTTGTGCGGTGAATAGGGCGTGTTGAGTCCAGTTCTCTGAGCAAGGAGTAGGTCTTGTCTACTACATATTGGGTTTATGGAACGGTATCTGAGCTAATTTGATACCCTTGTTTTATGTATCACCCCACCTCACCTTTCCCGTTAAGCAGCCATAGTGTGTTTTCTGCATGTGTGACTCTGTTCTGTTTTGTAATTCAGTTCAAGTGTAACGGTTTTTACATTCCCTCTATAAGTGATACCTTATGAGAAGTGTCCTTTTCTGTGTGACTTATTTCACTTAGAATCGTCGTACCTAAATCCACTCATCATGCTGCTACTAACCTTATGACATTGATTTCATGGCTGAGTGATATTCCATTGTACATAAGGACCACAACTTCTTTATCCATTTTTCTCTTTCCTGGGATATTTAAGGTGGAATGAAGTGGAGGTCCTTGTCAACAGAGCAGCCCTCAACTTTGGGGTGCTTGTGTCTTGCTGATTTTTCATTTTCCCAATTTATACCCCCATGAGTGGAAGTGCCCTATGCTCTCTAAGCTGTGTTTTTCAGATGTTTCAGGACACACCGTACACTTCTCCAGAGTGGCTGTTGGCAATTTACATCCCGCCCATCAGTGTAGCAAGGCTCCCATTTCTCCATGGCCTGTCCTGCATTTCTGGTTTTGACACTTTTTTCAGCATGGCCCTTTTGACCGATGGGAAGCGAGACTTCTCTGTAGCGCTGATTTGCCTTTCCAGGTTGCTTGGTTGGCCAAAAAGGGCGTATGCGTTTTTTCCTGAATATAGTCAGGAAAAAACGCATACGCCCTTTTTGGCCAAGGGCATCATTGTCAACGTTTTGCCGCTTTTCATGTGCTTTAAAGGCGATTCGTATCTACCTCCTGAAATCTGTTTCGTGCAATTCTGCCTTGATTTCAAATCCTCTTCTTTGCCTTCCCTCAATATATTTGTGGACGAGAGTTATCATTTATAACTCTGCAGGTTTGTGAATTGCAGTGCCCTGAACCTCCATTTTACAACTCGCTTTTTTGGGAGCTGGCCGCAAAAGCGCAGGATGGCTTCAGGCCCTGTTCTGGTTGCGGGGGGCAGGCTGAGCCTGTGGTTAATTCTTCTTCCTGATGGGAAAATAGAGTGACCTGTGCCTGTCCCGACACCAAGAGCTAGTCTCTCGTTGGTTCCCCGTCTTCCCGTTCATCCTCAGGACAAATTGCAACCTGTACGGAACAGGAGGTTAAAGGTGCTGATGCTCCAAGTAGGGAGATTGCTAGTAAAGCGGCTGGAATGGCGAACCCGGGCACAAGGAGATGAGAAATGAGGTGCGTTTTAGAAACCTTTCCCCATCACACGGTGTACCATCTTCTGGGTTTCTCATGCATGTTTTCGATGTAGGAAGATGCCCTTGAAGCTGGAGATTTGGGACCCATGCGATGGGTACCACGCAGTATTACTTTAAAGGGTCTGCGTTTGCTCACCCAACCTCACCAAACCTCTCAGCCCCAAGAGTGTCCACCCTTATGTCTCATCCAGCTGTGGGTCTAGATATGGTCAATCCAGGTTGCATCACAGCCCCTGAACTCATTTTGTAAGAATTTCTATCTCTTTCACTGTCGTTGTTTCATGGGTTTTTCAAAGTAATTTATTTTCATAATGGGGTTTAGCTGCTTTTCACTGCTGTGTTTATGCCGCTTTACACCCACTTGACACACTAACAGAGAGATATCAATACATAGGTTTTAAGATTATTACTAGTCAGATATATTCTTGTGTGGTGAATAGGGCGTGTTGAGTCCAGTTCTCTGAGCAAGGAGTAGGTCTTGTCTATTACATATTGGGTTTATGGAACGGTATCTGAGCTAATTTGATACCCTTGTTTTATGTATCACCCCACCTCACCTTTCCCGTTAAGCAGCCATAGTCTGTTTTCTGCATGTGTGACTCTGTTCTGTTTTGTAATTCAGTTCAAGTGTAACGGTTTTTACATTCCCTCTAAAAGTGAAACCTTATGAGAAGTGTCCTTTTCTGTGTGACTTATTTCACTTAGAATCGTCGTACCTAAATCCACTCATCATGCTGCTACTAACCTTATGACATTGATTTCATGGCTGAGTGATATTCCATTGTACATAAGGACCACAACTTCTTTATCCATTTTTCTCTTTCCTGGGATATCTAAGTTGGAATGAAGTGGAGGTCCTTGTCAACAGAGCAGCCCTCAACTTTGGGGTGCTTGTGTCTTGCTGATTTTTCATTTTCCCAATTTATACCCCCATGAGTGGAAGTGCCCTATGCTCTCTAAGCTGTGTTTTTCAGATGTTTCAGGACACACCGTACACTTCTCCAGAGTGGCTGTTGGCAATTTACATCCCGCCCATCAGTGTAGCAAGGCTCCCATTTCTCCATGGCCTGTCCTGCATTTCTGGTTTTGACACTTTTTTCAGCATGGCCCTTTTCACCGATGGGAAGCGAGACTTCTCTGTAGCACTGATTTGCCTTTCCAGGTTGCTTGGTTGGCCAAAAAGGGCGTATGCGTTTTTTCCTGAATATATTCAGGAAAAAACGCATACGCCCTTTTTGGCCAAGGGCATCATTGTCAACGTTTTGCCGCTTTTCATGTGCTTTAAAGGCGATTCGTATCTACCTCCTGAAATCTGCTTCGTGCATTTCTGCCTTGATTTCAAATCCTCTTCTTTGCCTTCCCTCAATATATTTGTGGACGAGAGTTATCATTTATAACTCTGCAGGTTTGTGAATCGCAGTGCCCTGAACCTCCATTTTACAACTCGCTTTTTTGGGAGCTGGCCGCAGAAGCGCAGGATGGCTTCAGGCCTTCCTCTGGTTCCGGGGGGCAGGCTGAGCCTGTGGTTAATTCTTCTTCCTGATGGGAAAATAGAGTGACCTGTGCCTGTCCCGAAACCAAGAGCTAGTCTCTCATTGGTTCCCCGTCTTCCCGTTCATCCTCAGGACAAATTGCAACCTGTACGGAACACTAGGTTAAAGGTGCTGATGCTCCAAGTAGGGAGATTGCTAGTAAAGCGGCTGGAATGGCGAACCCGGGCACAAGGAGATGAGAAATGAGGTGCGTTTTAGAAACCTTTCCCCATCACACGGTGTACTATCTTCTGGGTTTCTCATGCATGTTTTCGATGTAGGAAGATGCCCTTGAAGCTGGAGATTTGGGACCCATGTGATGGGTACCACGCAGTATTACTTTAAAGGGTCTGCGTTTGCTCACCCAACCTCACCAAACCTCTCAGCCCCAAGAGTGTCCACCCTTATGTCTCATCCAGCTGTGGGTCTAGATATGGTCAATCCAGGTTGCATCACAGCCCCTGAACGCATTGTGTAAGAATTTCTCTCTCTTTCACTGTCGTTGTTTCATGGGTTTTTCAAAGTAATTTATTTTCATAATGGGGTTTAGCTGCTTTTCACTGCTGTGTTTATGCCGCTTTACACCCACTTGACACACTAACAGAGAGATATCAATACATAGGTTTTAAGATTATTACTAGTCAGATATATTCTTGTGCGGTGAATAGGGCGTGTTGAGTCCAGTACTCTGAGCAAGGAGTAGGTCTTGTCTATTACATATTGGGTTTATGGAACGGTATCTGAGCTAATTTGATACCCTTGTTTTATGTATCACCCCACCTCACCTTTCCCGTTAAGCAGCCATAGTGTGTTTTCTGCATGTGTGACTCTGTTCTGTTTTGTAATTCAGTTCAAGTGTAACGGTTTTTACATTCCCTCTAAAAGTGAAACCTTATGAGAAGTGTCCTTTTCTGTGTGACTTATTTCACTTAGAATCGTCGTACCTAAATCCACTCATCATGCTGCTACTAACCTTATGACATTGATTTCATGGCTGAGTGATATTCCATTGTACATAAGGACCACAACTTCTTTATCCATTTTTCTCTTTCCTGGGATATTTAAGGTGGAATGAAGTGGAGGTCCTTGTCAACAGAGCAGCCCTCAACTTTGGGGTGCTTGTGTCTTGCTGATTTTTCATTTTCCCAATTTATACCCCCATGAGTGGAAGTGCCCTATGCTCTCTAAGCTGTGTTTTTCAGATGTTTCAGGACACACCGTATACTTCTCCAGAGTGGCTGTTGGCAATTTACATCCCGCCCATCAGTGTAGCAAGGCTCCCATTTCTCCATGGCCTGTCCTGCATTTCTGGTTTTGACACTTTTTTCAGCATGGCCCTTTTGACCGATGGGAAGCGAGACTTCTCTGTAGCGCTGATTTGCCTTTCCAGGTTGCTTGGTTGGCCAAAAAGGGCGTATGCGTTTTTTCCTGAATATATTCAGGAAAAAACGCATACGCCCTTTTTGGCCAAGGGCATCATTGTCAACGTTTTGCCGCTTTTCATGTGCTTTAAAGGCGATTCGTATCTACCTCCTGAAATCTGTTTCGTGCAATTCTGCCTTGATTTCAAATCCTCTTCTTTGCCTTCCCTCAATATATTTGTGGACGAGAGTTATCATTTATAACTCTGCAGGTTTGTGAATTGCAGTGCCCTGAACCTCCATTTTACAACTCGCTTTTTTGGGAGCTGGCCGCAAAAGCGCAGGATGGCTTCAGGCCCTGTTCTGGTTGCGGGGGGCAGGCTGAGCCTGTGGTTAATTCTTCTTCCTGATGGGAAAATAGAGTGACCTGTGCCTGTCCCGACACCAAGAGCTAGTCTCTCGTTGGTTCCCCGTCTTCCCGTTCATCCTCAGGACAAATTGCAACCTGTACGGAACAGGAGGTTAAAGGTGCTGATGCTCCAAGTAGGGAGATTGCTAGTAAAGCGGCTGGAATGGCGAACCCGGGCACAAGGAGATGAGAAATGAGGTGCGTTTTAGAAACCTTTCCCCATCACACGGTGTACCATCTTCTGGGTTTCTCATGCATGTTTTCGATGTAGGAAGATGCCCTTGAAGCTGGAGATTTGGGACCCATGCGATGGGTACCACGCAGTATTACTTTAAAGGGTCTGCGTTTGCTCACCCAACCTCACCAAACCTCTCAGCTCCAAGAGTGTCCACCCTTATGTCTCATCCAGCTGTGGGTCTAGATATGGTCAATCCAGGTTGCATCACAGCCCCTGAACTCATTGTGTAAGAATTTCTATCTCTTTCACTGTCGTTGTTTCATGGGTTTTTCAAAGTAATTTATTTTCATAATGGGGTTTAGCTGCTTTTCACGGCTGTGTTTATGCCGCTTTACACCCACTTGACACACTAGCAGAGAGATATCAATACATAGGTTTTAAGATTATTACTAGTCAGATATATTCTTGTGCGGTGAATAGGGCGTGTTGAGTCCAGTTCTCTGAGCAAGGAGTAGGTCTTGTCTACTACATATTGGGTTTATGGAACGGTATCTGAGCTAATTTGATACCCTTGTTTTATGTATCACCCCACCTCACCTTTCCCGTTAAGCAGCCATAGTGTGTTTTCTGCATGTGTGACTCTGTTCTGTTTTGTAATTCAGTTCAAGTGTAACGGTTTTTACATTCCCTCTATAAGTGATACCTTATGAGAAGTGTCCTTTTCTGTGTGACTTATTTCACTTAGAATCGTCGTACCTAAATCCACTCATCATGCTGCTACTAACCTTATGACATTGATTTCATGGCTGAGTGATATTCCATTGTACATAAGGACCACAACTTCTTTATCCATTTTTCTCTTTCCTGGGATATTTAAGGTGGAATGAAGTGGAGGTCCTTGTCAACAGAGCAGCCCTCAACTTTGGGGTGCTTGTGTCTTGCTGATTTTTCATTTTCCCAATTTATACCCCCATGAGTGGAAGTGCCCTATGCTCTCTAAGCTGTGTTTTTCAGATGTTTCAGGACACACCGTACACTTCTCCAGAGTGGCTGTTGGCAATTTACATCCCGCCCATCAGTGTAGCAAGGCTCCCATTTCTCCATGGCCTGTCCTGCATTTCTGGTTTTGACACTTTTTTCAGCATGGCCCTTTTGACCGATGGGAAGCGAGACTTCTCTGTAGCGCTGATTTGCCTTTCCAGGTTGCTTGGTTGGCCAAAAAGGGCGTATGCGTTTTTTCCTGAATATATTCAGGAAAAAACGCATACGCCCTTTTTGGCCAAGGGCATCATTGTCAACGTTTTGCCGCTTTTCATGTGCTTTAAAGGCGATTCGTATCTACCTCCTGAAATCTGCTTCGTGCATTTCTGCCTTGATTTCAAATCCTCTTCTTTGCCTTCCCTCAATATATTTGTGGACGAGAGTTATCATTTATAACTCTGCAGGTTTGTGAATCGCAGTGCCCTGAACCTCCATTTTACAACTCGCTTTTTTGGGAGCTGGCCGCAGAAGCGCAGGATGGCTTCAGGCCTTCCTCTGGTTCCGGGGGGCAGGCTGAGCCTGTGGTTAATTCTTCTTCCTGATGGGAAAATAGAGTGACCTGTGCCTGTCCCGAAACCAAGAGCTAGTCTCTCATTGGTTCCCCGTCTTCCCGTTCATCCTCAGGACAAATTGCAACCTGTACGGAACACTAGGTTAAAGGTGCTGATGCTCCAAGTAGGGAGATTGCTAGTAAAGCGGCTGGAATGGCGAACCCGGGCACAAGGAGATGAGAAATGAGGTGCGTTTTAGAAACCTTTCCCCATCACACGGTGTACCATCTTCTGGGTTTCTCATGCATGTTTTCGATGTAGGAAGATGCCCTTGAAGCTGGAGATTTGGGACCCATGTGATGGGTACCACGCAGTATTACTTTAAAGGGTCTGCGTTTGCTCACCCAACCTCACCAAACCTCTCAGCCCCAAGAATGTCCACCCTTATGTCTCATCCAGGTGTGGGTCTAGATATGGTCAATCCAGGTTGCATCACAGCCCCTGAACTCATTGTGTAAGAATTTCTATCTCTTTCACTGTCGTTGTTTCACGGGTTTTTCAAAGTAATTTATTTTCATAATGGGGTTTAGCTGCTTTTCACGGCTGTGTTTATGCCGCTTTACACCCACTTGACACACTAACAGAGAGATATCAATACATAGGTTTTACGATTATTACTAGTCAGATATATTCTTGTGCGGTGAATAGGGCGTGTTGAGTCCAGTTCTCTGAGCAAGGAGTAGGTCTTGTCTACTACATATTGGGTTTATGGAACGGTATCTGAGCTAATTTGATACCCTTGTTTTATGTATCACCCCACCTCACCTTTCCCGTTAAGCAGCCATAGTGTGTTTTCTGCATGTGTGACTCTGTTCTGTTTTGTAATTCAGTTCAAGTGTAACGGTTTTTACATTCCCTCTAAAAGTGAAACCTTATGAGAAGTGTCCTTTTCTGTGTGACTTATTTCACTTAGAATCGTCGTACCTAAATCCACTCATCATGCTGCTACTAACCTTATGACATTGATTTCATGGCTGAGTGATATTCCATTGTACATAAGGACCACAACTTCTTTATCCATTTTTCTCTTTCCTTGGATATTTAAGGTGGAATGAAGTGGAGGTCCTTGTCAACAGAGCAGCCCTAAACTTTGGGGTGCTTGTGTCTTGCTGATTTTTCATTTTCCCAATTTATACCCCCATGAGTGGAAGTGCCCTATGCTCTCTAAGCTGTGTTTTTCAGATGTTTCAGGACACACCGTACACTTCTCCAGAGTGGCTGTTGGCAATTTACATCCCGCCCATCAGTGTAGCAAGGCTCCCATTTCTCCATGGCCTGTCCTGCATTTCTGGTTTTGACACTTTTTTCAGCATGGCCCTTTTGACCGATGGGAAGCGAGACTTCTCTGTAGCGCTGATTTGCCTTTCCAGGTTGCTTGGTTGGCCAAAAAGGGCGTATGCGTTTTTTCCTGAATATATTCAGGAAAAAACGCATACGCCCTTTTTGGCCAAGGGCATCATTGTCAACGTTTTGCCGCTTTTCATGTGCTTTAAAGGCGATTCGTATCTACCTCCTGAAATCTGTTTCGTGCAATTCTGCCTTGATTTCAAATCCTCTTCTTTGCCTTCCCTCAATATATTTGTGGACGAGAGTTATCATTTATAACTCTGCAGGTTTGTGAATTGCAGTGCCCTGAACCTCCATTTTACAACTCGCTTTTTTGGGAGCTGGCCGCAAAAGCGCAGGATGGCTTCAGGCCCTGTTCTGGTTGCGGGGGGCAGGCTGAGCCTGTGGTTAATTCTTCTTCCTGATGGGAAAATAGAGTGACCTGTGCCTGTCCCGACACCAAGAGCTAGTCTCTCGTTGGTTCCCCGTCTTCCCGTTCATCCTCAGGACAAATTGCAACCTGTACGGAACAGGAGGTTAAAGGTGCTGATGCTCCAAGTAGGGAGATTGCTAGTAAAGCGGCTGGAATGGCGAACCCGGGCACAAGGAGATGAGAAATGAGGTGCGTTTTAGAAACCTTTCCCCATCACACGGTGTACCATCTTCTGGGTTTCTCATGCATGTTTTCGATGTAGGAAGATGCCCTTGAACCTGGAGATTTGGGACCCATGCGATGGGTACCACGCAGTATTACTTTAAAGGGTCTGCGTTTGCTCACCCAACCTCACCAAACCTCTCAGCCCCAAGAGTGTCCACCCTTATGTCTCATCCAGCTGTGGGTCTAGATATGGTCAATCCAGGTTGCATCACAGCCCCTGAACTCATTTTGTAAGAATTTCTATCTCTTTCACTGTCGTTGTTTCATGGGTTTTTCAAAGTAATTTATTTTCATAATGGGGTTTAGCTGCTTTTCACTGCTGTGTTTATGCCGCTTTACACCCACTTGACACACTAACAGAGAGATATCAATACATAGGTTTTAAGATTATTACTAGTCAGATATATTCTTGTGCGGTGAATAGGGCGTGTTGAGTCCAGTTCTCTGAGCAAGGAGTAGGTCTTGTCTACTACATATTGGGTTTATGGAATGGTATCTGAGCTAATTTGATACCCTTGTTTTATGTATCACCCCACCTCACCTTTCCCGTTAAGCAGCCATAGTGTGTTTTCTGCATGTGTGACTCTGTTCTGTTTTGTAATTCAGTTCAAGTGTAACGGTTTTTACATTCCCTCTATAAGTGATACCTTATGAGAAGTGTCCTTTTCTGTGTGACTTATTTCACTTAGAATCGTCGTACCTAAATCCACTCATCATGCTGCTACTAACCTTATGACATTGATTTCATGGCTGAGTGATATTCCATTGTACATAAGGACCACAACTTCTTTATCCATTTTTCTCTTTCCTGGGATATTTAAGGTGGAATGAAGTGGAGGTCCTTGTCAACAGAGCAGCCCTCAACTTTGGGGTGCTTGTGTCTTGCTGATTTTTCATTTTCCCAATTTATACCCCCATGAGTGGAAGTGCCCTATGCTCTCTAAGCTGTGTTTTTCAGATGTTTCAGGACACACCGTACACTTCTCCAGAGTGGCTGTTGGCAATTTACATCCCGCCCATCAGTGTAGCAAGGCTCCCATTTCTCCATGGCCTGTCCTGCATTTCTGGTTTTGACACTTTTTTCAGCATGGCCCTTTTGACCGATGGGAAGCGAGACTTCTCTGTAGCGCTGATTTGCCTTTCCAGGTTGCTTGGTTGGCCAAAAAGGGCGTATGCGTTTTTTCCTGAATATATTCAGGAAAAAACGCATACGCCCTTTTTGGCCAAGGGCATCATTGTCAACGTTTTGCCGCTTTTCATGTGCTTTAAAGGCGATTCGTATCTACCTCCTGAAATCTGTTTCGTGCAATTCTGCCTTGATTTCAAATCCTCTTCTTTGCCTTCCCTCAATATATTTGTGGACGAGAGTTATCATTTATAACTCTGCAGGTTTGTGAATTGCAGTGCCCTGAACCTCCATTTTACAACTCGCTTTTTTGGGAGCTGGCCGCAAAAGCGCAGGATGGCTTCAGGCCCTGTTCTGGTTGCGGGGGGCAGGCTGAGCCTGTGGTTAATTCTTCTTCCTGATGGGAAAATAGAGTGACCTGTGCCTGTCCCGACACCAAGAGCTAGTCTCTCGTTGGTTCCCCGTCTTCCCGTTCATCCTCAGGACAAATTGCAACCTGTACGGAACAGGAGGTTAAAGGTGCTGATGCTCCAAGTAGGGAGATTGCTAGTAAAGCGGCTGGAATGGCGAACCCGGGCACAAGGAGATGAGAAATGAGGTGCGTTTTAGAAACCTTTCCCCATCACACGGTGTACCATCTTCTGGGTTTCTCATGCATGTTTTCGATGTAGGAAGATGCCCTTGAACCTGGAGATTTGGGACCCATGCGATGGGTACCACGCAGTATTACTTTAAAGGGTCTGCGTTTGCTCACCCAACCTCACCAAACCTCTCAGCCCCAAGAGTGTCCACCCTTATGTCTCATCCAGCTGTGGGTCTAGATATGGTCAATCCAGGTTGCATCACAGCCCCTGAACTCATTTTGTAAGAATTTCTATCTCTTTCACTGTCGTTGTTTCATGGGTTTTTCAAAGTAATTTATTTTCATAATGGGGTTTAGCTGCTTTTCACGGCTGTGTTTATGCCGCTTTACACCCACTTGACACACTAGCAGAGAGATATCAATACATAGGTTTTAAGATTATTACTAGTCAGATATATTCTTGTGCGGTGAATAGGGCGTGTTGAGTCCAGTTCTCTGAGCAAGGAGTAGGTCTTGTCTACTACATATTGGGTTTATGGAACGGTATCTGAGCTAATTTGATACCCTTGTTTTATGTATCACCCCACCTCACCTTTCCCGTTAAGCAGCCATAGTGTGTTTTCTGCATGTGTGACTCTGTTCTGTTTTGTAATTCAGTTCAAGTGTAACGGTTTTTACATTCCCTCTAAAAGTGAAACCTTATGAGAAGTGTCCTTTTCTGTGTGACTTATTTCACTTAGAATCGTCGTACCTAAATCCACTCATCATGCTGCTACTAACCTTATGACATTGATTTCATGGCTGAGTGATATTCCATTGTACATAAGGACCACAACTTCTTTATCCATTTTTCTCTTTCCTGGGATATTTAAGGTGGAATGAAGTGGAGGTCCTTGTCAACAGAGCAGCCCTCAACTTTGGGGTGCTTGTGTCTTGCTGATTTTTCATTTTCCCAATTTATACCCCCATGAGTGGAAGTGCCCTATGCTCTCTAAGCTGTGTTTTTCAGATGTTTCAGGACACACCGTATACTTCTCCAGAGTGGCTGTTGGCAATTTACATCCCGCCCATCAGTGTAGCAAGGCTCCCATTTCTCCATGGCCTGTCCTGCATTTCTGGTTTTGACACTTTTTTCAGCATGGCCCTTTTGACCGATGGGAAGCGAGACTTCTCTGTAGCGCTGATTTGCCTTTCCAGGTTGCTTGGTTGGCCAAAAAGGGCGTATGCGTTTTTTCCTGAATATATTCAGGAAAAAACGCATACGCCCTTTTTGGCCAAGGGCATCATTGTCAACGTTTTGCCGCTTTTCATGTGCTTTAAAGGCGATTCGTATCTACCTCCTGAAATCTGTTTCGTGCAATTCTGCCTTGATTTCAAATCCTCTTCTTTGCCTTCCCTCAATATATTTGTGGACGAGAGTTATCATTTATAACTCTGCAGGTTTGTGAATTGCAGTGCCCTGAACCTCCATTTTACAACTCGCTTTTTTGGGAGCTGGCCGCAAAAGCGCAGGATGGCTTCAGGCCCTGTTCTGGTTGCGGGGGGCAGGCTGAGCCTGTGGTTAATTCTTCTTCCTGATGGGAAAATAGAGTGACCTGTGCCTGTCCCGACACCAAGAGCTAGTCTCTCGTTGGTTCCCCGTCTTCCCGTTCATCCTCAGGACAAATTGCAACCTGTACGGAACAGGAGGTTAAAGGTGCTGATGCTCCAAGTAGGGAGATTGCTAGTAAAGCGGCTGGAATGGCGAACCCGGGCACAAGGAGATGAGAAATGAGGTGCGTTTTAGAAACCTTTCCCCATCACACAGTGTACCATCTTCTGGGTTTCTCATGCATGTTTTCGATGTAGGAAGATGCCCTTGAAGCTGGAGATTTGGGACCCATGCGATGGGTACCACGCAGTATTACTTTAAAGGGTCTGCGTTTGCTCACCCAACCTCACCAAACCTCTCAGCCCCAAGAGTGTCCACCCTTATGTCTCATCCAGCTGTGGGTCTAGATATGGTCAATCCAGGTTGCATCACAGCCCCTGAACTCATTTTGTAAGAATTTCTATCTCTTTCACTGTCGTTGTTTCATGGGTTTTTCAAAGTAATTTATTTTCATAATGGGGTTTAGCTGCTTTTCACGGCTGTGTTTATGCCGCTTTACACCCACTTGACACACTAGCAGAGAGATATCAATACATAGGTTTTAAGATTATTACTAGTCAGATATATTCTTGTGCGGTGAATAGGGCGTGTTGAGTCCAGTTCTCTGAGCAAGGAGTAGGTCTTGTCTACTACATATTGGGTTTATGGAACGGTATCTGAGCTAATTTGATACCCTTGTTTTATGTATCACCCCACCTCACCTTTCCCGTTAAGCAGCCATAGTGTGTTTTCTGCATGTGTGACTCTGTTCTGTTTTGTAATTCAGTTCAAGTGTAACGGTTTTTACATTCCCTCTATAAGTGATACCTTATGAGAAGTGTCCTTTTCTGTGTGACTTATTTCACTTAGAATCGTCGTACCTAAATCCACTCATCATGCTGCTACTAACCTTATGACATTGATTTCATGGCTGAGTGATATTCCATTGTACATAAGGACCACAACTTCTTTATCCATTTTTCTCTTTCCTGGGATATTTAAGGTGGAATGAAGTGGAGGTCCTTGTCAACAGAGCAGCCCTCAACTTTGGGGTGCTTGTGTCTTGCTGATTTTTCATTTTCCCAATTTATACCCCCATGAGTGGAAGTGCCCTATGCTCTCTAAGCTGTGTTTTTCAGATGTTTCAGGACACACCGTACACTTCTCCAGAGTGGCTGTTGGCAATTTACATCCCGCCCATCAGTGTAGCAAGGCTCCCATTTCTCCATGGCCTGTCCTGCATTTCTGGTTTTGACACTTTTTTCAGCATGGCCCTTTTGACCGATGGGAAGCGAGACTTCTCTGTAGCGCTGATTTGCCTTTCCAGGTTGCTTGGTTGGCCAAAAAGGGCGTATGCGTTTTTTCCTGAATATAGTCAGGAAAAAACGCATACGCCCTTTTTGGCCAAGGGCATCATTGTCAACGTTTTGCCGCTTTTCATGTGCTTTAAAGGCGATTCGTATCTACCTCCTGAAATCTGTTTCGTGCAATTCTGCCTTGATTTCAAATCCTCTTCTTTGCCTTCCCTCAATATATTTGTGGACGAGAGTTATCATTTATAACTCTGCAGGTTTGTGAATTGCAGTGCCCTGAACCTCCATTTTACAACTCGCTTTTTTGGGAGCTGGCCGCAAAAGCGCAGGATGGCTTCAGGCCCTGTTCTGGTTGCGGGGGGCAGGCTGAGCCTGTGGTTAATTCTTCTTCCTGATGGGAAAATAGAGTGACCTGTGCCTGTCCCGACACCAAGAGCTAGTCTCTCGTTGGTTCCCCGTCTTCCCGTTCATCCTCAGGACAAATTGCAACCTGTACGGAACAGGAGGTTAAAGGTGCTGATGCTCCAAGTAGGGAGATTGCTAGTAAAGCGGCTGGAATGGCGAACCCGGGCACAAGGAGATGAGAAATGAGGTGCGTTTTAGAAACCTTTCCCCATCACACGGTGTACCATCTTCTGGGTTTCTCATGCATGTTTTCGATGTAGGAAGATGCCCTTGAAGCTGGAGATTTGGGACCCATGCGATGGGTACCACGCAGTATTACTTTAAAGGGTCTGCGTTTGCTCACCCAACCTCACCAAACCTCTCAGCCCCAAGAGTGTCCACCCTTATGTCTCATCCAGCTGTGGGTCTAGATATGGTCAATCCAGGTTGCATCACAGCCCCTGAACTCATTTTGTAAGAATTTCTATCTCTTTCACTGTCGTTGTTTCATGGGTTTTTCAAAGTAATTTATTTTCATAATGGGGTTTAGCTGCTTTTCACTGCTGTGTTTATGCCGCTTTACACCCACTTGACACACTAACAGAGAGATATCAATACATAGGTTTTAAGATTATTACTAGTCAGATATATTCTTGTGTGGTGAATAGGGCGTGTTGAGTCCAGTTCTCTGAGCAAGGAGTAGGTCTTGTCTATTACATATTGGGTTTATGGAACGGTATCTGAGCTAATTTGATACCCTTGTTTTATGTATCACCCCACCTCACCTTTCCCGTTAAGCAGCCATAGTCTGTTTTCTGCATGTGTGACTCTGTTCTGTTTTGTAATTCAGTTCAAGTGTAACGGTTTTTACATTCCCTCTAAAAGTGAAACCTTATGAGAAGTGTCCTTTTCTGTGTGACTTATTTCACTTAGAATCGTCGTACCTAAATCCACTCATCATGCTGCTACTAACCTTATGACATTGATTTCATGGCTGAGTGATATTCCATTGTACATAAGGACCACAACTTCTTTATCCATTTTTCTCTTTCCTGGGATATCTAAGTTGGAATGAAGTGGAGGTCCTTGTCAACAGAGCAGCCCTCAACTTTGGGGTGCTTGTGTCTTGCTGATTTTTCATTTTCCCAATTTATACCCCCATGAGTGGAAGTGCCCTATGCTCTCTAAGCTGTGTTTTTCAGATGTTTCAGGACACACTGTACACTTCTCCAGAGTGGCTGTTGGCAATTTACATCCCGCCCATCAGTGTAGCAAGGCTCCCATTTCTCCATGGCCTGTCCTGCATTTCTGGTTTTGACACTTTTTTCAGCATGGCCCTTTTCACCGATGGGAAGCGAGACTTCTCTGTAGCACTGATTTGCCTTTCCAGGTTGCTTGGTTGGCCAAAAAGGGCGTATGCGTTTTTTCCTGAATATATTCAGGAAAAAACGCATACGCCCTTTTTGGCCAAGGGCATCATTGTCAACGTTTTGCCGCTTTTCATGTGCTTTAAAGGCGATTCGTATCTACCTCCTGAAATCTGCTTCGTGCATTTCTGCCTTGATTTCAAATCCTCTTCTTTGCCTTCCCTCAATATATTTGTGGACGAGAGTTATCATTTATAACTCTGCAGGTTTGTGAATCGCAGTGCCCTGAACCTCCATTTTACAACTCGCTTTTTTGGGAGCTGGCCGCAGAAGCGCAGGATGGCTTCAGGCCTTCCTCTGGTTCCGGGGGGCAGGCTGAGCCTGTGGTTAATTCTTCTTCCTGATGGGAAAATAGAGTGACCTGTGCCTGTCCCGAAACCAAGAGCTAGTCTCTCATTGGTTCCCCGTCTTCCCGTTCATCCTCAGGACAAATTGCAACCTGTACGGAACACTAGGTTAAAGGTGCTGATGCTCCAAGTAGGGAGATTGCTAGTAAAGCGGCTGGAATGGCGAACCCGGGCACAAGGAGATGAGAAATGAGGTGCGTTTTAGAAACCTTTCCCCATCACACGGTGTACTATCTTCTGGGTTTCTCATGCATGTTTTCGATGTAGGAAGATGCCCTTGAAGCTGGAGATTTGGGACCCATGTGATGGGTACCACGCAGTATTACTTTAAAGGGTCTGCGTTTGCTCACCCAACCTCACCAAACCTCTCAGCCCCAAGAGTGTCCACCCTTATGTCTCATCCAGCTGTGGGTCTAGATATGGTCAATCCAGGTTGCATCACAGCCCCTGAACGCATTGTGTAAGAATTTCTCTCTCTTTCACTGTCGTTGTTTCATGGGTTTTTCAAAGTAATTTATTTTCATAATGGGGTTTAGCTGCTTTTCACTGCTGTGTTTATGCCGCTTTACACCCACTTGACACACTAACAGAGAGATATCAATACATAGGTTTTAAGATTATTACTAGTCAGATATATTCTTGTGCGGTGAATAGGGCGTGTTGAGTCCAGTACTCTGAGCAAGGAGTAGGTCTTGTCTATTACATATTGGGTTTATGGAACGGTATCTGAGCTAATTTGATACCCTTGTTTTATGTATCACCCCACCTCACCTTTCCCGTTAAGCAGCCATAGTGTGTTTTCTGCATGTGTGACTCTGTTCTGTTTTGTAATTCAGTCCAAGTGTAACGGTTTTTACATTCCCTCTATCAGTGATACCTTATGAGAAGTGTCCTTTTCTGTGTGACTTATTTCACTTAGAATCGTCGTACCTAAATCCACTCATCATGCTGCTACTAACCTTATGACATTGATTTCATGGCTGAGTGATATTCCATTGTACATAAGGACCACAACTTCTTTATCCATTTTTCTCTTTCCTGGGATATTGAAGGTGGAATGAAGTGGAGGTCCTTGTCAACAGAGCAGCCCTCAACTTTGGGGTGCTTGTGTCTTGCTGATTTTTCATTTTCCCAATTTATACCCCCATGAGTGGAAGTGCCCTATGCTCTCTAAGCTGTGTTTTTCAGATGTTTCAGGACACACCGTACACTTTTCCTGAGTGGCTGTTGGCAATTTACATCCCGCCCATCAGTGTAGCAAGGCTCCCATTTCTCCATGGCCTGTCCTGCATTTCTGGTTTTGACACTTTTTTCAGCATGGCCCTTTTGACCGTTGGGAAGCGAGACTTCTCTGTAGCGCTGATTTGCCTTTCCAGGTTGCTTGGTTGGCCAAAAAGGGCGTATGCGTTTTTTCCTGAATATATTCAGGAAAAAACGCATACGCCCTTTTTGGCCAAGGGCATCATTGTCAACGTTTTGCCGCTTTTCATGTGCTTTAAAGGCGATTCGTATCTACCTCCTGAAATCTGTTTCGTGCAATTCTGCCTTGATTTCAAATCCTCTTCTTTGCCTTCCCTCAATATATTTGTGGACGAGAGTTATCATTTATAACTCTGCAGGTTTGTGAATTGCAGTGCCCTGAACCTCCATTTTACAACTCGCTTTTTTGGGAGCTGGCCGCAAAAGCGCAGGATGGCTTCAGGCCCTGTTCTGGTTGCGGGGGGCAGGCTGAGCCTGTGGTTAATTCTTCTTCCTGATGGGAAAATAGAGTGACCTGTGCCTGTCCCAACACCAAGAGCTAGTCTCTCGTTGGTTCCCCGTCTTCCCGTTCATCCTCAGGACAAATTGCAACCTGTACGGAACAGGAGGTTAAAGGTGCTGATGCTCCAAGTAGGGAGATTGCTAGTAAAGCGGCTGGAATGGCGAACCCGGGCACAAGGAGATGAGAAATGAGGTGCGTTTTAGAAACCTTTCCCCATCACACGGTGTACCATCTTCTGGGTTTCTCATGCATGTTTTCGATGTAGGAAGATGCCCTTGAACCTGGAGATTTGGGACCCATGTGATGGGTACCACGCAGTATTACTTTAAAGGGTCTGCGTTTGCTCACCCAACCTCACCAAACCTCTCAGCCCCAAGAATGTCCACCCTTATGTCTCATCCAGGTGTGGGTCTAGATATGGTCAATCCAGGTTGCATCACAGCCCCTGAACTCATTGTGTAAGAATTTCTATCTCTTTCACTGTCGTTGTTTCACGGGTTTTTCAAAGTAATTTATTTTCATAATGGGGTTTAGCTGCTTTTCACGGCTGTGTTTATGCCGCTTTACACCCACTTGACACACTAACAGAGAGATATCAATACATAGGTTTTACGATTATTACTAGTCAGATATATTCTTGTGCGGTGAATAGGGCGTGTTGAGTCCAGTTCTCTGAGCAAGGAGTTGGTCTTGTCTACTACATATTGGGTTTATGGAACGGTATCTGAGCTAATTTGATACCCTTGTTTTATGTATCACCCCACCTCACCTTTCCCGTTAAGCAGCCATAGTGTGTTTTCTGCATGTGTGACTCTGTTCTGTTTTGTAATTCAGTTCAAGTGTAACGGTTTTTACATTCCCTCTATAAGTGATACCTTATGAGAAGTGTCCTTTTCTGTTTGACTTATTTCACTTAGAATCGTCGTACCTAAATCCACTCATCATGCTGCTACTAACATTATGACATTGATTTCATGGCTGAGTGATATTCCATTGTACATAAGGACCACAACTTCTTTATCCATTTTTCTCTTTCCTGGGATATTTAAGGTGGAATGAAGTGGAGGTCCTTGTCAACAGAGCAGCCCTCAACTTTGGGGTGCTTGTGTCTTGCTGATTTTTCATTTTCCCAATTTATACCCCCATGAGTGGAAGTGCCCTATGCTCTCTAAGCTGTGTTTTTCAGATGTTTCAGGACACACCGTACACTTCTCCAGAGTGGCTGTTGGCAATTTACATCCCGCCCATCAGTGTAGCAAGGCTCCCATTTCTCCATGGCCTGTCCTGCATTTCTGGTTTTGACACTTTTTTCAGCATGGCCCTTTTGACCGATGGGAAGCGAGACTTCTCTGTAGCGCTGATTTGCCTTTCCAGGTTGCTTGGTTGGCCAAAAAGGGCGTATGCGTTTTTTCCTGAATATATTCAGGAAAAAACGCATACGCCCTTTTTGGCCAAGGGCATCATTGTCAACGTTTTGCCGCTTTTCATGTGCTTTAAAGGCGATTCGTATCTACCTCCTGAAATCTGTTTCCTGCAATTCTGCCTTGATTTCAAATCCTCTTCTTTGCCTTCCCTCAATATATTTGTGGACGAGAGTTATCATTTATAACTCTGCAGGTTTGTGAATTGCAGTGCCCTGAACCTCCATTTTACAACTCGCTTTTTTGGGAGCTGGCCGCAAAAGCGCAGGATGGCTTCAGGCCCTGTTCTGGTTCCGGGGGGCAGGCTGAGCCTGTGGTTAATTCTTCTTCCTGATGGGAAAATAGAGTGACCTGTGCCTGTCCCAACACCAAGAGCTAGTCTCTCGTTGGTTCCCCGTCTTCCCGTTCATCCTCAGGACAAATTGCAACCTGTACGGAACAGGAGGTTAAAGGTGCTGATGCTCCAAGTAGGGAGATTGCTAGTAAAGCGGCTGGAATGGCGAACCCGGGCACAAGGAGATGAGAAATGAGGTGCGTTTTAGAAACCTTTCCCCATCACACGGTGTACCATCTTCTGGGTTTCTCATGCATGTTTTCGATGTAGGAAGATGCCCTTGAACCTGGAGATTTGGGACCCATGCGATGGGTACCACGCAGTATTACTTTAAAGGGTCTGCGTTTGCTCACCCAACCTCACCAAACCTCTCAGCCCCAAGAGTGTCCACCCTTATGTCTCATCCAGCTGTGGGTCTAGATATGGTCAATCCAGGTTGCATCACAGCCCCTGAACTCATTGTGTAAGAATTTCTATCTCTTTCACTGTCGTTGTTTCATGGGTTTTTCAAAGTAATTTATTTTCATAATGGGGTTTAGCTGCTTTTCACGGCTGTGTTTATGCCGCTTTACACCCACTTGACACACTAACAGAGAGATATCAATACATAGGTTTTACGATTATTACTAGTCAGATATATTCTTGTGCGGTGAATAGGGCGTGTTGAGTCCAGTTCTCTGAGCAAGGAGTTGGTCTTGTCTACTACATATTGGGTTTATGGAACGGTATCTGAGCTAATTTGATACCCTTGTTTTATGTATCACCCCACCTCACCTTTCCCGTTAAGCAGCCATAGTGTGTTTTCTGCATGTGTGACTCTGTTCTGTTTTGTAATTCAGTTCAAGTGTAACGGTTTTTACATTCCCTCTATAAGTGATACCTTATGAGAAGTGTCCTTTTCTGTTTGACTTATTTCACTTAGAATCGTCGTACCTAAATCCACTCATCATGCTGCTACTAACATTATGACATTGATTTCATGGCTGAGTGATATTCCATTGTACATAAGGACCACAACTTCTTTATCCATTTTTCTCTTTCCTGGGATATTTAAGGTGGAATGAAGTGGAGGTCCTTGTCAACAGAGCAGCCCTCAACTTTGGGGTGCTTGTGTCTTGCTGATTTTTCATTTTCCCAATTTATACCCCCATGAGTGGAAGTGCCCTATGCTCTCTAAGCTGTGTTTTTCAGATGTTTCAGGACACACCGTACACTTCTCCAGAGTGGCTGTTGGCAATTTACATCCCGCCCATCAGTGTAGCAAGGCTCCCATTTCTCCATGGCCTGTCCTGCATTTCTGGTTTTGACACTTTTTTCAGCATGGCCCTTTTGACCGATGGGAAGCGAGACTTCTCTGTAGCGCTGATTTGCCTTTCCAGGTTGCTTGGTTGACCAAAAAGGGCGTATGCGTTTTTTCCTGAATATATTCAGGAAAAAACGCATACGCCCTTTTTGGCCAAGGGCATCATTGTCAACGTTTTGCCGCTTTTCATGTGCTTTAAAGGCGATTCGTATCTACCTCCTGAAATCTGTTTCCTGCAATTCTGCCTTGATTTCAAATCCTCTTCTTTGCCTTCCCTCAATATATTTGTGGACGAGAGTTATCATTTATAACTCTGCAGGTTTGTGAATTGCAGTGCCCTGAACCTCCATTTTACAACTCGCTTTTTTGGGAGCTGGCCGCAAAAGCGCAGGATGGCTTCAGGCCCTGTTCTGGTTCCGGGGGGCAGGCTGAGCCTGTGGTTAATTCTTCTTCCTGATGGGAAAATAGAGTGACCTGTGCCTGTCCCAACACCAAGAGCTAGTCTCTCGTTGGTTCCCCGTCTTCCTGTTCATCCTCAGGACAAATTGCAACCTGTACGGAACAGGAGGTTAAAGGTGCTGATGCTCCAAGTAGGGAGATTGCTAGTAAAGCGGCTGGAATGGCGAACCCGGGCACAAGGAGATGAGAAATGAGGTGCGTTTTAGAAACCTTTCCCCATCACACGGTGTACCATCTTCTGGGTTTCTCATGCATGTTTTCGATGTAGGAAGATGCCCTTGAACCTGGAGATTTGGGACCCATGCGATGGGTACCACGCAGTATTACTTTAAAGGGTCTGCGTTTGCTCACCCAACCTCACCAAACCTCTCAGCCCCAAGAGTGTCCACCCTTATGTCTCATCCAGCTGTGGGTCTAGATATGGTCAATCCAGGTTGCATCACAGCCCCTGAACTCATTGTGTAAGAATTTCTATCTCTTTCACTGTCTTTGTTTCATGGGTTTTTCAAAGTAATTTATTTTCATAATGGGGTTTAGCTGCTTTTCACGGCTGTGTTTATGCCGCTTTACACCCACTTGACACACTAACAGAGAGATATCAATACATAGGTTTTACGATTATTACTAGTCAGATATATTCTTGTGCGGTGAATAGGGCGTGTTGAGTCCAGTTCTCTGAGCAAGGAGTTGGTCTTGTCTACTACATATTGGGTTTATGGAACGGTATCTGAGCTAATTTGATACCCTTGTTTTATGTATCACCCCACCTCACCTTTCCCGTTAAGCAGCCATAGTGTGTTTTCTGCATGTGTGACTCTGTTCTGTTTTGTAATTCAGTTCAAGTGTAACGGTTTTTACATTCCCTCTATAAGTGATACCTTATGAGAAGTGTCCTTTTCTGTTTGACTTATTTCACTTAGAATCGTCGTACCTAAATCCACTCATCATGCTGCTACTAACATTATGACATTGATTTCATGGCTGAGTGATATTCCATTGTACATAAGGACCACAACTTCTTTATCCATTTTTCTCTTTCCTGGGATATTTAAGGTGGAATGAAGTGGAGGTCCTTGTCAACAGAGCAGCCCTCAACTTTGGGGTGCTTGTGTCTTGCTGATTTTTCATTTTCCCAATTTATACCCCCATGAGTGGAAGTGCCCTATGCTCTCTAAGCTGTGTTTTTCAGATGTTTCAGGACACACCGTACACTTCTCCAGAGTGGCTGTTGGCAATTTACATCCCGCCCATCAGTGTAGCAAGGCTCCCATTTCTCCATGGCCTGTCCTGCATTTCTGGTTTTGACACTTTTTTCAGCATGGCCCTTTTGACCGATGGGAAGCGAGACTTCTCTGTAGCGCTGATTTGCCTTTCCAGGTTGCTTGGTTGACCAAAAAGGGCGTATGCGTTTTTTCCTGAATATATTCAGGAAAAAACGCATACGCCCTTTTTGGCCAAGGGCATCATTGTCAACGTTTTGCCGCTTTTCATGTGCTTTAAAGGCGATTCGTATCTACCTCCTGAAATCTGTTTCCTGCAATTCTGCCTTGATTTCAAATCCTCTTCTTTGCCTTCCCTCAATATATTTGTGGACGAGAGTTATCATTTATAACTCTGCAGGTTTGTGAATTGCAGTGCCCTGAACCTCCATTTTACAACTCGCTTTTTTGGGAGCTGGCCGCAAAAGCGCAGGATGGCTTCAGGCCCTGTTCTGGTTCCGGGGGGCAGGCTGAGCCTGTGGTTAATTCTTCTTCCTGATGGGAAAATAGAGTGACCTGTGCCTGTCCCAACACCAAGAGCTAGTCTCTCGTTGGTTCCCCGTCTTCCTGTTCATCCTCAGGACAAATTGCAACCTGTACGGAACAGGAGGTTAAAGGTGCTGATGCTCCAAGTAGGGAGATTGCTAGTAAAGCGGCTGGAATGGCGAACCCGGGCACAAGGAGATGAGAAATGAGGTGCGTTTTAGAAACCTTTCCCCATCACACGGTGTACCATCTTCTGGGTTTCTCATGCATGTTTTCGATGTAGGAAGATGCCCTTGAACCTGGAGATTTGGGACCCATGCGATGGGTACCACGCAGTATTACTTTAAAGGGTCTGCGTTTGCTCACCCAACCTCACCAAACCTCTCAGCCCCAAGAGTGTCCACCCTTATGTCTCATCCAGCTGTGGGTCTAGATATGGTCAATCCAGGTTGCATCACAGCCCCTGAACTCATTGTGTAAGAATTTCTATCTCTTTCACTGTCGTTGTTTCATGGGTTTTTCAAAGTAATTTATTTTCATAATGGGGTTTAGCTGCTTTTCACGGCTGTGTTTATGCCGCTTTACACCCACTTGACACACTAACAGAGAGATATCAATACATAGGTTTTAAGATTATTACTAGTCAGATATATTCTTGTGCGGTGAATAGGGCGTGTTGAGTCCAGTTCTCTGAGCAAGGAGTTGGTCTTGTCTACTACATATTGGGTTTATGGAACGGTATCTGAGCTAATTTGATACCCTTGTTTTATGTATCACCCCACCTCACCTTTCCCGTTAAGCAGCCATAGTGTGTTTTCTGCATGTGTGACTCTGTTCTGTTTTGTAATTCAGTTCAAGTGTAACGGTTTTTACATTCCCTCTATAAGTGATACCTTATGAGAAGTGTCCTTTTCTGTTTGACTTATTTCACTTAGAATCGTCGTACCTAAATCCACTCATCATGCTGCTACTAACATTATGACATTGATTTCATGGCTGAGTGATATTCCATTGTACATAAGGACCACAACTTCTTTATCCATTTTTCTCTTTCCTGGGATATTTAAGGTGGAATGAAGTGGAGGTCCTTGTCAACAGAGCAGCCCTCAACTTTGGGGTGCTTGTGTCTTGCTGATTTTTCATTTTCCCAATTTATACCCCCATGAGTGGAAGTGCCCTATGCTCTCTAAGCTGTGTTTTTCAGATGTTTCAGGACACACCGTACACTTCTCCAGAGTGGCTGTTGGCAATTTACATCCCGCCCATCAGTGTAGCAAGGCTCCCATTTCTCCATGGCCTGTCCTGCATTTCTGGTTTTGACACTTTTTTCAGCATGGCCCTTTTGACCGATGGGAAGCGAGACTTCTCTGTAGCGCTGATTTGCCTTTCCAGGTTGCTTGGTTGGCCAAAAAGGGCGTATGCGTTTTTTCCTGAATATATTCAGGAAAAAACGCATACGCCCTTTTTGGCCAAGGGCATCATTGTCAACGTTTTGCCGCTTTTCATGTGCTTTAAAGGCGATTCGTATCTACCTCCTGAAATCTGTTTCCTGCAATTCTGCCTTGATTTCAAATCCTCTTCTTTGCCTTCCCTCAATATATTTGTGGACGAGAGTTATCATTTATAACTCTGCAGGTTTGTGAATTGCAGTGCCCTGAACCTCCATTTTACAACTCGCTTTTTTGGGAGCTGGCCGCAAAAGCGCAGGATGGCTTCAGGCCCTGTTCTGGTTCCGGGGGGCAGGCTGAGCCTGTGGTTAATTCTTCTTCCTGATGGGAAAATAGAGTGACCTGTGCCTGTCCCAACACCAAGAGCTAGTCTCTCGTTGGTTCCCCGTCTTCCCGTTCATCCTCAGGACAAATTGCAACCTGTACGGAACAGGAGGTTAAAGGTGCTGATGCTCCAAGTAGGGAGATTGCTAGTAAAGCGGCTGGAATGGCGAACCCGGGCACAAGGAGATGAGAAATGAGGTGCGTTTTAGAAACCTTTCCCCATCACACGGTGTACCATCTTCTGGGTTTCTCATGCATGTTTTCGATGTAGGAAGATGCCCTTGAACCTGGAGATTTGGGACCCATGCGATGGGTACCACGCAGTATTACTTTAAAGGGTCTGCGTTTGCTCACCCAACCTCACCAAACCTCTCAGCCCCAAGAGTGTCCACCCTTATGTCTCATCCAGCTGTGGGTCTAGATATGGTCAATCCAGGTTGCATCACAGCCCCTGAACTCATTGTGTAAGAATTTCTATCTCTTTCACTGTCGTTGTTTCATGGGTTTTTCAAAGTAATTTATTTTCATAATGGGGTTTAGCTGCTTTTCACGGCTGTGTTTATGCCGCTTTACACCCACTTGACACACTAACAGAGAGATATCAATACATAGGTTTTAAGATTATTACTAGTCAGATATATTCTTGTGCGGTGAATAGGGCGTGTTGAGTCCAGTTCTCTGAGCAAGGAGTTGGTCTTGTCTACTACATATTGGGTTTATGGAACGGTATCTGAGCTAATTTGATACCCTTGTTTTATGTATCACCCCACCTCACCTTTCCCGTTAAGCAGCCATAGTGTGTTTTCTGCATGTGTGACTCTGTTCTGTTTTGTAATTCAGTTCAAGTGTAACGGTTTTTACATTCCCTCTATAAGTGATATCTTATGAGAAGTGTCCTTTTCTGTTTGACTTATTTCACTTAGAATCGTCGTACCTAAATCCACTCATCATGCTGCTACTAACATTATGACATTGATTTCATGGCTGAGTGATATTCCATTGTACATAAGGACCACAACTTCTTTATCCATTTTTCTCTTTCCTGGGATATTTAAGGTGGAATGAAGTGGAGGTCCTTGTCAACAGAGCAGCCCTCAACTTTGGGGTGCTTGTGTCTTGCTGATTTTTCATTTTCCCAATTTATACCCCCATGAGTGGAAGTGCCCTATGCTCTCTAAGCTGTGTTTTTCAGATGTTTCAGGACACACCGTACACTTCTCCAGAGTGGCTGTTGGCAATTTACATCCCGCCCATCAGTGTAGCAAGGCTCCCATTTCTCCATGGCCTGTCCTGCATTTCTGGTTTTGACACTTTTTTCAGCATGGCCCTTTTGACCGATGGGAAGCGAGACTTCTCTGTAGCGCTGATTTGCCTTTCCAGGTTGCTTGGTTGACCAAAAAGGGCGTATGCGTTTTTTCCTGAATATATTCAGGAAAAAACGCATACGCCCTTTTTGGCCAAGGGCATCATTGTCAACGTTTTGCCGCTTTTCATGTGCTTTAAAGGCGATTCGTATCTACCTCCTGAAATCTGTTTCCTGCAATTCTGCCTTGATTTCAAATCCTCTTCTTTGCCTTCCCTCAATATATTTGTGGACGAGAGTTATCATTTATAACTCTGCAGGTTTGTGAATTGCAGTGCCCTGAACCTCCATTTTACAACTCGCTTTTTTGGGAGCTGGCCGCAAAAGCGCAGGATGGCTTCAGGCCCTGTTCTGGTTCCGGGGGGCAGGCTGAGCCTGTGGTTAATTCTTCTTCCTGATGGGAAAATAGAGTGACCTGTGCCTGTCCCAACACCAAGAGCTAGTCTCTCGTTGGTTCCCCGTCTTCCCGTTCATCCTCAGGACAAATTGCAACCTGTACGGAACAGGAGGTTAAAGGTGCTGATGCTCCAAGTAGGGAGATTGCTAGTAAAGCGGCTGGAATGGCGAACCCGGGCACAAGGAGATGAGAAATGAGGTGCGTTTTAGAAACCTTTCCCCATCACACGGTGTACCATCTTCTGGGTTTCTCATGCATGTTTTCGATGTAGGAAGATGCCCTTGAACCTGGAGATTTGGGACCCATGCGATGGGTACCACGCAGTATTACTTTAAAGGGTCTGCGTTTGCTCACCCAACCTCACCAAACCTCTCAGCCCCAAGAGTGTCCACCCTTATGTCTCATCCAGCTGTGGGTCTAGATATGGTCAATCCAGGTTGCATCACAGCCCCTGAACTCATTGTGTAAGAATTTCTATCTCTTTCACTGTCGTTGTTTCATGGGTTTTTCAAAGTAATTTATTTTCATAATGGGGTTTAGCTGCTTTTCACGGCTGTGTTTATGCCGCTTTACACCCACTTGACACACTAACAGAGAGATATCAATACATAGGTTTTACGATTATTACTAGTCAGATATATTCTTGTGCGGTGAATAGGGCGTGTTGAGTCCAGTTCTCTGAGCAAGGAGTTGGTCTTGTCTACTACATATTGGGTTTATGGAACGGTATCTGAGCTAATTTGATACCCTTGTTTTATGTATCACCCCACCTCACCTTTCCCGTTAAGCAGCCATAGTGTGTTTTCTGCATGTGTGACTCTGTTCTGTTTTGTAATTCAGTTCAAGTGTAACGGTTTTTACATTCCCTCTATAAGTGATACCTTATGAGAAGTGTCCTTTTCTGTTTGACTTATTTCACTTAGAATCGTCGTACCTAAATCCACTCATCATGCTGCTACTAACATTATGACATTGATTTCATGGCTGAGTGATATTCCATTGTACATAAGGACCACAACTTCTTTATCCATTTTTCTCTTTCCTGGGATATTTAAGGTGGAATGAAGTGGAGGTCCTTGTCAACAGAGCAGCCCTCAACTTTGGGGTGCTTGTGTCTTGCTGATTTTTCATTTTCCCAATTTATACCCCCATGAGTGGAAGTGCCCTATGCTCTCTAAGCTGTGTTTTTCAGATGTTTCAGGACACACCGTACACTTCTCCAGAGTGGCTGTTGGCAATTTACATCCCGCCCATCAGTGTAGCAAGGCTCCCATTTCTCCATGGCCTGTCCTGCATTTCTGGTTTTGACACTTTTTTCAGCATGGCCCTTTTGACCGATGGGAAGCGAGACTTCTCTGTAGCGCTGATTTGCCTTTCCAGGTTGCTTGGTTGACCAAAAAGGGCGTATGCGTTTTTTCCTGAATATATTCAGGAAAAAACGCATACGCCCTTTTTGGCCAAGGGCATCATTGTCAACGTTTTGCCGCTTTTCATGTGCTTTAAAGGCGATTCGTATCTACCTCCTGAAATCTGTTTCCTGCAATTCTGCCTTGATTTCAAATCCTCTTCTTTGCCTTCCCTCAATATATTTGTGGACGAGAGTTATCATTTATAACTCTGCAGGTTTGTGAATTGCAGTGCCCTGAACCTCCATTTTACAACTCGCTTTTTTGGGAGCTGGCCGCAAAAGCGCAGGATGGCTTCAGGCCCTGTTCTGGTTCCGGGGGGCAGGCTGAGCCTGTGGTTAATTCTTCTTCCTGATGGGAAAATAGAGTGACCTGTGCCTGTCCCAACACCAAGAGCTAGTCTCTCGTTGGTTCCCCGTCTTCCTGTTCATCCTCAGGACAAATTGCAACCTGTACGGAACAGGAGGTTAAAGGTGCTGATGCTCCAAGTAGGGAGATTGCTAGTAAAGCGGCTGGAATGGCGAACCCGGGCACAAGGAGATGAGAAATGAGGTGCGTTTTAGAAACCTTTCCCCATCACACGGTGTACCATCTTCTGGGTTTCTCATGCATGTTTTCGATGTAGGAAGATGCCCTTGAACCTGGAGATTTGGGACCCATGCGATGGGTACCACGCAGTATTACTTTAAAGGGTCTGCGTTTGCTCACCCAACCTCACCAAACCTCTCAGCCCCAAGAGTGTCCACCCTTATGTCTCATCCAGCTGTGGGTCTAGATATGGTCAATCCAGGTTGCATCACAGCCCCTGAACTCATTGTGTAAGAATTTCTATCTCTTTCACTGTCGTTGTTTCATGGGTTTTTCAAAGTAATTTATTTTCATAATGGGGTTTAGCTGCTTTTCACGGCTGTGTTTATGCCGCTTTACACCCACTTGACACACTAACAGAGAGATATCAATACATAGGTTTTACGATTATTACTAGTCAGATATATTCTTGTGCGGTGAATAGGGCGTGTTGAGTCCAGTTCTCTGAGCAAGGAGTTGGTCTTGTCTACTACATATTGGGTTTATGGAACGGTATCTGAGCTAATTTGATACCCTTGTTTTATGTATCACCCCACCTCACCTTTCCCGTTAAGCAGCCATAGTGTGTTTTCTGCATGTGTGACTCTGTTCTGTTTTGTAATTCAGTTCAAGTGTAACGGTTTTTACATTCCCTCTATAAGTGATACCTTATGAGAAGTGTCCTTTTCTGTTTGACTTATTTCACTTAGAATCGTCGTACCTAAATCCACTCATCATGCTGCTACTAACATTATGACATTGATTTCATGGCTGAGTGATATTCCATTGTACATAAGGACCACAACTTCTTTATCCATTTTTCTCTTTCCTGGGATATTTAAGGTGGAATGAAGTGGAGGTCCTTGTCAACAGAGCAGCCCTCAACTTTGGGGTGCTTGTGTCTTGCTGATTTTTCATTTTCCCAATTTATACCCCCATGAGTGGAAGTGCCCTATGCTCTCTAAGCTGTGTTTTTCAGATGTTTCAGGACACACCGTACACTTCTCCAGAGTGGCTGTTGGCAATTTACATCCCGCCCATCAGTGTAGCAAGGCTCCCATTTCTCCATGGCCTGTCCTGCATTTCTGGTTTTGACACTTTTTTCAGCATGGCCCTTTTGACCGATGGGAAGCGAGACTTCTCTGTAGCGCTGATTTGCCTTTCCAGGTTGCTTGGTTGACCAAAAAGGGCGTATGCGTTTTTTCCTGAATATATTCAGGAAAAAACGCATACGCCCTTTTTGGCCAAGGGCATCATTGTCAACGTTTTGCCGCTTTTCATGTGCTTTAAAGGCGATTCGTATCTACCTCCTGAAATCTGTTTCCTGCAATTCTGCCTTGATTTCAAATCCTCTTCTTTGCCTTCCCTCAATATATTTGTGGACGAGAGTTATCATTTATAACTCTGCAGGTTTGTGAATTGCAGTGCCCTGAACCTCCATTTTACAACTCGCTTTTTTGGGAGCTGGCCGCAAAAGCGCAGGATGGCTTCAGGCCCTGTTCTGGTTCCGGGGGGCAGGCTGAGCCTGTGGTTAATTCTTCTTCCTGATGGGAAAATAGAGTGACCTGTGCCTGTCCCAACACCAAGAGCTAGTCTCTCGTTGGTTCCCCGTCTTCCTGTTCATCCTCAGGACAAATTGCAACCTGTACGGAACAGGAGGTTAAAGGTGCTGATGCTCCAAGTAGGGAGATTGCTAGTAAAGCGGCTGGAATGGCGAACCCGGGCACAAGGAGATGAGAAATGAGGTGCGTTTTAGAAACCTTTCCCCATCACACGGTGTACCATCTTCTGGGTTTCTCATGCATGTTTTCGATGTAGGAAGATGCCCTTGAACCTGGAGATTTGGGACCCATGCGATGGGTACCACGCAGTATTACTTTAAAGGGTCTGCGTTTGCTCACCCAACCTCACCAAACCTCTCAGCCCCAAGAGTGTCCACCCTTATGTCTCATCCAGCTGTGGGTCTAGATATGGTCAATCCAGGTTGCATCACAGCCCCTGAACTCATTGTGTAAGAATTTCTATCTCTTTCACTGTCGTTGTTTCATGGGTTTTTCAAAGTAATTTATTTTCATAATGGGGTTTAGCTGCTTTTCACGGCTGTGTTTATGCCGCTTTACACCCACTTGACACACTAACAGAGAGATATCAATACATAGGTTTTACGATTATTACTAGTCAGATATATTCTTGTGCGGTGAATAGGGCGTGTTGAGTCCAGTTCTCTGAGCAAGGAGTTGGTCTTGTCTACTACATATTGGGTTTATGGAACGGTATCTGAGCTAATTTGATACCCTTGTTTTATGTATCACCCCACCTCACCTTTCCCGTTAAGCAGCCATAGTGTGTTTTCTGCATGTGTGACTCTGTTCTGTTTTGTAATTCAGTTCAAGTGTAACGGTTTTTACATTCCCTCTATAAGTGATACCTTATGAGAAGTGTCCTTTTCTGTTTGACTTATTTCACTTAGAATCGTCGTACCTAAATCCACTCATCATGCTGCTACTAACATTATGACATTGATTTCATGGCTGAGTGATATTCCATTGTACATAAGGACCACAACTTCTTTATCCATTTTTCTCTTTCCTGGGATATTTAAGGTGGAATGAAGTGGAGGTCCTTGTCAACAGAGCAGCCCTCAACTTTGGGGTGCTTGTGTCTTGCTGATTTTTCATTTTCCCAATTTATACCCCCATGAGTGGAAGTGCCCTATGCTCTCTAAGCTGTGTTTTTCAGATGTTTCAGGACACACCGTACACTTCTCCAGAGTGGCTGTTGGCAATTTACATCCCGCCCATCAGTGTAGCAAGGCTCCCATTTCTCCATGGCCTGTCCTGCATTTCTGGTTTTGACACTTTTTTCAGCATGGCCCTTTTGACCGATGGGAAGCGAGACTTCTCTGTAGCGCTGATTTGCCTTTCCAGGTTGCTTGGTTGACCAAAAAGGGCGTATGCGTTTTTTCCTGAATATATTCAGGAAAAAACGCATACGCCCTTTTTGGCCAAGGGCATCATTGTCAACGTTTTGCCGCTTTTCATGTGCTTTAAAGGCGATTCGTATCTACCTCCTGAAATCTGTTTCCTGCAATTCTGCCTTGATTTCAAATCCTCTTCTTTGCCTTCCCTCAATATATTTGTGGACGAGAGTTATCATTTATAACTCTGCAGGTTTGTGAATTGCAGTGCCCTGAACCTCCATTTTACAACTCGCTTTTTTGGGAGCTGGCCGCAAAAGCGCAGGATGGCTTCAGGCCCTGTTCTGGTTCCGGGGGGCAGGCTGAGCCTGTGGTTAATTCTTCTTCCTGATGGGAAAATAGAGTGACCTGTGCCTGTCCCAACACCAAGAGCTAGTCTCTCGTTGGTTCCCCGTCTTCCTGTTCATCCTCAGGACAAATTGCAACCTGTACGGAACAGGAGGTTAAAGGTGCTGATGCTCCAAGTAGGGAGATTGCTAGTAAAGCGGCTGGAATGGCGAACCCGGGCACAAGGAGATGAGAAATGAGGTGCGTTTTAGAAACCTTTCCCCATCACACGGTGTACCATCTTCTGGGTTTCTCATGCATGTTTTCGATGTAGGAAGATGCCCTTGAACCTGGAGATTTGGGACCCATGCGATGGGTACCACGCAGTATTACTTTAAAGGGTCTGCGTTTGCTCACCCAACCTCACCAAACCTCTCAGCCCCAAGAGTGTCCACCCTTATGTCTCATCCAGCTGTGGGTCTAGATATGGTCAATCCAGGTTGCATCACAGCCCCTGAACTCATTGTGTAAGAATTTCTATCTCTTTCACTGTCGTTGTTTCATGGGTTTTTCAAAGTAATTTATTTTCATAATGGGGTTTAGCTGCTTTTCACGGCTGTGTTTATGCCGCTTTACACCCACTTGACACACTAACAGAGAGATATCAATACATAGGTTTTAAGATTATTACTAGTCAGATATATTCTTGTGCGGTGAATAGGGCGTGTTGAGTCCAGTTCTCTGAGCAAGGAGTTGGTCTTGTCTACTACATATTGGGTTTATGGAACGGTATCTGAGCTAATTTGATACCCTTGTTTTATGCATCACCCCACCTCACCTTTCCCGTTAAGCAGCCATAGTGTGTTTTCTGCATGTGTGACTCTGTTCTGTTTTGTAATTCAGTTCAAGTGTAACGGTTTTTACATTCCCTCTATAAGTGATACCTTATGAGAAGTGTCCTTTTCTGTTTGACTTATTTCACTTAGAATCGTCGTACCTAAATCCACTCATCATGCTGCTACTAACATTATGACATTGATTTCATGGCTGAGTGATATTCCATTGTACATAAGGACCACAACTTCTTTATCCATTTTTCTCTTTCCTGGGATATTTAAGGTGGAATGAAGTGGAGGTCCTTGTCAACAGAGCAGCCCTCAACTTTGGGGTGCTTGTGTCTTGCTGATTTTTCATTTTCCCAATTTATACCCCCATGAGTGGAAGTGCCCTATGCTCTCTAAGCTGTGTTTTTCAGATGTTTCAGGACACACCGTACACTTCTCCAGAGTGGCTGTTGGCAATTTACATCCCGCCCATCAGTGTAGCAAGGCTCCCATTTCTCCATGGCCTGTCCTGCATTTCTGGTTTTGACACTTTTTTCAGCATGGCCCTTTTGACCGATGGGAAGCGAGACTTCTCTGTAGCGCTGATTTGCCTTTCCAGGTTGCTTGGTTGACCAAAAAGGGCGTATGCGTTTTTTCCTGAATATATTCAGGAAAAAACGCATACGCCCTTTTTGGCCAAGGGCATCATTGTCAACGTTTTGCCGCTTTTCATGTGCTTTAAAGGCGATTCGTATCTACCTCCTGAAATCTGTTTCCTGCAATTCTGCCTTGATTTCAAATCCTCTTCTTTGCCTTCCCTCAATATATTTGTGGACGAGAGTTATCATTTATAACTCTGCAGGTTTGTGAATTGCAGTGCCCTGAACCTCCATTTTACAACTCGCTTTTTTGGGAGCTGGCCGCAAAAGCGCAGGATGGCTTCAGGCCCTGTTCTGGTTCCGGGGGGCAGGCTGAGCCTGTGGTTAATTCTTCTTCCTGATGGGAAAATAGAGTGACCTGTGCCTGTCCCAACACCAAGAGCTAGTCTCTCGTTGGTTCCCCGTCTTCCTGTTCATCCTCAGGACAAATTGCAACCTGTACGGAACAGGAGGTTAAAGGTGCTGATGCTCCAAGTAGGGAGATTGCTAGTAAAGCGGCTGGAATGGCGAACCCGGGCACAAGGAGATGAGAAATGAGGTGCGTTTTAGAAACCTTTCCCCATCACACGGTGTACCATCTTCTGGGTTTCTCATGCATGTTTTCGATGTAGGAAGATGCCCTTGAACCTGGAGATTTGGGACCCATGCGATGGGTACCACGCAGTATTACTTTAAAGGGTCTGCGTTTGCTCACCCAACCTCACCAAACCTCTCAGCCCCAAGAGTGTCCACCCTTATGTCTCATCCAGCTGTGGGTCTAGATATGGTCAATCCAGGTTGCATCACAGCCCCTGAACTCATTGTGTAAGAATTTCTATCTCTTTCACTGTCGTTGTTTCATGGGTTTTTCAAAGTAATTTATTTTCATAATGGGGTTTAGCTGCTTTTCACGGCTGTGTTTATGCCGCTTTACACCCACTTGACACACTAACAGAGAGATATCAATACATAGGTTTTACGATTATTACTAGTCAGATATATTCTTGTGCGGTGAATAGGGCGTGTTGAGTCCAGTTCTCTGAGCAAGGAGTTGGTCTTGTCTACTACATATTGGGTTTATGGAACGGTATCTGAGCTAATTTGATACCCTTGTTTTATGTATCACCCCACCTCACCTTTCCCGTTAAGCAGCCATAGTGTGTTTTCTGCATGTGTGACTCTGTTCTGTTTTGTAATTCAGTTCAAGTGTAACGGTTTTTACATTCCCTCTATAAGTGATACCTTATGAGAAGTGTCCTTTTCTGTTTGACTTATTTCACTTAGAATCGTCGTACCTAAATCCACTCATCATGCTGCTACTAACATTATGACATTGATTTCATGGCTGAGTGATATTCCATTGTACATAAGGACCACAACTTCTTTATCCATTTTTCTCTTTCCTGGGATATTTAAGGTGGAATGAAGTGGAGGTCCTTGTCAACAGAGCAGCCCTCAACTTTGGGGTGCTTGTGTCTTGCTGATTTTTCATTTTCCCAATTTATACCCCCATGAGTGGAAGTGCCCTATGCTCTCTAAGCTGTGTTTTTCAGATGTTTCAGGACACACCGTACACTTCTCCAGAGTGGCTGTTGGCAATTTACATCCCGCCCATCAGTGTAGCAAGGCTCCCATTTCTCCATGGCCTGTCCTGCATTTCTGGTTTTGACACTTTTTTCAGCATGGCCCTTTTGACCGATGGGAAGCGAGACTTCTCTGTAGCGCTGATTTGCCTTTCCAGGTTGCTTGGTTGACCAAAAAGGGCGTATGCGTTTTTTCCTGAATATATTCAGGAAAAAACGCATACGCCCTTTTTGGCCAAGGGCATCATTGTCAACGTTTTGCCGCTTTTCATGTGCTTTAAAGGCGATTCGTATCTACCTCCTGAAATCTGTTTCCTGCAATTCTGCCTTGATTTCAAATCCTCTTCTTTGCCTTCCCTCAATATATTTGTGGACGAGAGTTATCATTTATAACTCTGCAGGTTTGTGAATTGCAGTGCCCTGAACCTCCATTTTACAACTCGCTTTTTTGGGAGCTGGCCGCAAAAGCGCAGGATGGCTTCAGGCCCTGTTCTGGTTCCGGGGGGCAGGCTGAGCCTGTGGTTAATTCTTCTTCCTGATGGGAAAATAGAGTGACCTGTGCCTGTCCCAACACCAAGAGCTAGTCTCTCGTTGGTTCCCCGTCTTCCTGTTCATCCTCAGGACAAATTGCAACCTGTACGGAACAGGAGGTTAAAGGTGCTGATGCTCCAAGTAGGGAGATTGCTAGTAAAGCGGCTGGAATGGCGAACCCGGGCACAAGGAGATGAGAAATGAGGTGCGTTTTAGAAACCTTTCCCCATCACACGGTGTACCATCTTCTGGGTTTCTCATGCATGTTTTCGATGTAGGAAGATGCCCTTGAACCTGGAGATTTGGGACCCATGCGATGGGTACCACGCAGTATTACTTTAAAGGGTCTGCGTTTGCTCACCCAACCTCACCAAACCTCTCAGCCCCAAGAGTGTCCACCCTTATGTCTCATCCAGCTGTGGGTCTAGATATGGTCAATCCAGGTTGCATCACAGCCCCTGAACTCATTGTGTAAGAATTTCTATCTCTTTCACTGTCGTTGTTTCATGGGTTTTTCAAAGTAATTTATTTTCATAATGGGGTTTAGCTGCTTTTCACGGCTGTGTTTATGCCGCTTTACACCCACTTGACACACTAACAGAGAGATATCAATACATAGGTTTTAAGATTATTACTAGTCAGATATATTCTTGTGCGGTGAATAGGGCGTGTTGAGTCCAGTTCTCTGAGCAAGGAGTTGGTCTTGTCTACTACATATTGGGTTTATGGAACGGTATCTGAGCTAATTTGATACCCTTGTTTTATGCATCACCCCACCTCACCTTTCCCGTTAAGCAGCCATAGTGTGTTTTCTGCATGTGTGACTCTGTTCTGTTTTGTAATTCAGTTCAAGTGTAACGGTTTTTACATTCCCTCTATAAGTGATACCTTATGAGAAGTGTCCTTTTCTGTTTGACTTATTTCACTTAGAATCGTCGTACCTAAATCCACTCATCATGCTGCTACTAACATTATGACATTGATTTCATGGCTGAGTGATATTCCATTGTACATAAGGACC
This sequence comes from Balaenoptera borealis, assembly GCF_965194805.1. Taxonomy (NCBI): domain Eukaryota; kingdom Metazoa; phylum Chordata; class Mammalia; order Artiodactyla; family Balaenopteridae; genus Balaenoptera; species Balaenoptera borealis. Next base: position 47,338 of record NW_028122478.1, on the reverse strand, counting down.
ACAACTTCTTTATCCATTTTTCTCTTTCCTGGGATATTTAAGGTGGAATGAAGTGGAGGTCCTTGTCAACAGAGCAGCCCTCAACTTTGGGGTGCTTGTGTCTTGCTGATTTTTCATTTTCCCAATTTATACCCCCATGAGTGGAAGTGCCCTATGCTCTCTAAGCTGTGTTTTTCAGATGTTTCAGGACACACCGTACACTTCTCCAGAGTGGCTGTTGGCAATTTACATCCCGCCCATCAGTGTAGCAAGGCTCCCATTTCTCCATGGCCTGTCCTGCATTTCTGGTTTTGACACTTTTTTCAGCATGGCCCTTTTGACCGATGGGAAGCGAGACTTCTCTGTAGCGCTGATTTGCCTTTCCAGGTTGCTTGGTTGACCAAAAAGGGCGTATGCGTTTTTTCCTGAATATATTCAGGAAAAAACGCATACGCCCTTTTTGGCCAAGGGCATCATTGTCAACGTTTTGCCGCTTTTCATGTGCTTTAAAGGCGATTCGTATCTACCTCCTGAAATCTGTTTCCTGCAATTCTGCCTTGATTTCAAATCCTCTTCTTTGCCTTCCCTCAATATATTTGTGGACGAGAGTTATCATTTATAACTCTGCAGGTTTGTGAATTGCAGTGCCCTGAACCTCCATTTTACAACTCGCTTTTTTGGGAGCTGGCCGCAAAAGCGCAGGATGGCTTCAGGCCCTGTTCTGGTTCCGGGGGGCAGGCTGAGCCTGTGGTTAATTCTTCTTCCTGATGGGAAAATAGAGTGACCTGTGCCTGTCCCAACACCAAGAGCTAGTCTCTCGTTGGTTCCCCGTCTTCCCGTTCATCCTCAGGACAAATTGCAACCTGTACGGAACAGGAGGTTAAAGGTGCTGATGCTCCAAGTAGGGAGATTGCTAGTAAAGCGGCTGGAATGGCGAACCCGGGCACAAGGAGATGAGAAATGAGGTGCGTTTTAGAAACCTTTCCCCATCACACGGTGTACCATCTTCTGGGTTTCTCATGCATGTTTTCGATGTAGGAAGATGCCCTTGAACCTGGAGATTTGGGACCCATGCGATGGGTACCACGCAGTATTACTTTAAAGGGTCTGCGTTTGCTCACCCAACCTCACCAAACCTCTCAGCCCCAAGAGTGTCCACCCTTATGTCTCATCCAGCTGTGGGTCTAGATATGGTCAATCCAGGTTGCATCACAGCCCCTGAACTCATTGTGTAAGAATTTCTATCTCTTTCACTGTCGTTGTTTCATGGGTTTTTCAAAGTAATTTATTTTCATAATGGGGTTTAGCTGCTTTTCACGGCTGTGTTTATGCCGCTTTACACCCACTTGACACACTAACAGAGAGATATCAATACATAGGTTTTAAGATTATTACTAGTCAGATATATTCTTGTGCGGTGAATAGGGCGTGTTGAGTCCAGTTCTCTGAGCAAGGAGTTGGTCTTGTCTACTACATATTGGGTTTATGGAACGGTATCTGAGCTAATTTGATACCCTTGTTTTATGTATCACCCCACCTCACCTTTCCCGTTAAGCAGCCATAGTGTGTTTTCTGCATGTGTGACTCTGTTCTGTTTTGTAATTCAGTTCAAGTGTAACGGTTTTTACATTCCCTCTATAAGTGATACCTTATGAGAAGTGTCCTTTTCTGTTTGACTTATTTCACTTAGAATCGTCGTACCTAAATCCACTCATCATGCTGCTACTAACATTATGACATTGATTTCATGGCTGAGTGATATTCCATTGTACATAAGGACCACAACTTCTTTATCCATTTTTCTCTTTCCTGGGATATTTAAGGTGGAATGAAGTGGAGGTCCTTGTCAACAGAGCAGCCCTCAACTTTGGGGTGCTTGTGTCTTGCTGATTTTTCATTTTCCCAATTTATACCCCCATGAGTGGAAGTGCCCTATGCTCTCTAAGCTGTGTTTTTCAGATGTTTCAGGACACACCGTACACTTCTCCAGAGTGGCTGTTGGCAATTTACATCCCGCCCATCAGTGTAGCAAGGCTCCCATTTCTCCATGGCCTGTCCTGCATTTCTGGTTTTGACACTTTTTTCAGCATGGCCCTTTTGACCGATGGGAAGCGAGACTTCTCTGTAGCGCTGATTTGCCTTTCCAGGTTGCTTGGTTGGCCAAAAAGGGCGTATGCGTTTTTTCCTGAATATATTCAGGAAAAAACGCATACGCCCTTTTTGGCCAAGGGCATCATTGTCAACGTTTTGCCGCTTTTCATGTGCTTTAAAGGCGATTCGTATCTACCTCCTGAAATCTGTTTCCTGCAATTCTGCCTTGATTTCAAATCCTCTTCTTTGCCTTCCCTCAATATATTTGTGGACGAGAGTTATCATTTATAACTCTGCAGGTTTGTGAATTGCAGTGCCCTGAACCTCCATTTTACAACTCGCTTTTTTGGGAGCTGGCCGCAAAAGCGCAGGATGGCTTCAGGCCCTGTTCTGGTTCCGGGGGGCAGGCTGAGCCTGTGGTTAATTCTTCTTCCTGATGGGAAAATAGAGTGACCTGTGCCTGTCCCAACACCAAGAGCTAGTCTCTCGTTGGTTCCCCGTCTTCCCGTTCATCCTCAGGACAAATTGCAACCTGTACGGAACAGGAGGTTAAAGGTGCTGATGCTCCAAGTAGGGAGATTGCTAGTAAAGCGGCTGGAATGGCGAACCCGGGCACAAGGAGATGAGAAATGAGGTGCGTTTTAGAAACCTTTCCCCATCACACGGTGTACCATCTTCTGGGTTTCTCATGCATGTTTTCGATGTAGGAAGATGCCCTTGAACCTGGAGATTTGGGACCCATGCGATGGGTACCACGCAGTATTACTTTAAAGGGTCTGCGTTTGCTCACCCAACCTCACCAAACCTCTCAGCCCCAAGAGTGTCCACCCTTATGTCTCATCCAGCTGTGGGTCTAGATATGGTCAATCCAGGTTGCATCACAGCCCCTGAACTCATTGTGTAAGAATTTCTATCTCTTTCACTGTCGTTGTTTCATGGGTTTTTCAAAGTAATTTATTTTCATAATGGGGTTTAGCTGCTTTTCACGGCTGTGTTTATGCCGCTTTACACCCACTTGACACACTAACAGAGAGATATCAATACATAGGTTTTAAGATTATTACTAGTCAGATATATTCTTGTGCGGTGAATAGGGCGTGTTGAGTCCAGTTCTCTGAGCAAGGAGTTGGTCTTGTCTACTACATATTGGGTTTATGGAACGGTATCTGAGCTAATTTGATACCCTTGTTTTATGTATCACCCCACCTCACCTTTCCCGTTAAGCAGCCATAGTGTGTTTTCTGCATGTGTGACTCTGTTCTGTTTTGTAATTCAGTTCAAGTGTAACGGTTTTTACATTCCCTCTATAAGTGATACCTTATGAGAAGTGTCCTTTTCTGTTTGACTTATTTCACTTAGAATCGTCGTACCTAAATCCACTCATCATGCTGCTACTAACATTATGACATTGATTTCATGGCTGAGTGATATTCCATTGTACATAAGGACCACAACTTCTTTATCCATTTTTCTCTTTCCTGGGATATTTAAGGTGGAATGAAGTGGAGGTCCTTGTCAACAGAGCAGCCCTCAACTTTGGGGTGCTTGTGTCTTGCTGATTTTTCATTTTCCCAATTTATACCCCCATGAGTGGAAGTGCCCTATGCTCTCTAAGCTGTGTTTTTCAGATGTTTCAGGACACACCGTACACTTCTCCAGAGTGGCTGTTGGCAATTTACATCCCGCCCATCAGTGTAGCAAGGCTCCCATTTCTCCATGGCCTGTCCTGCATTTCTGGTTTTGACACTTTTTTCAGCATGGCCCTTTTGACCGATGGGAAGCGAGACTTCTCTGTAGCGCTGATTTGCCTTTCCAGGTTGCTTGGTTGGCCAAAAAGGGCGTATGCGTTTTTTCCTGAATATATTCAGGAAAAAACGCATACGCCCTTTTTGGCCAAGGGCATCATTGTCAACGTTTTGCCGCTTTTCATGTGCTTTAAAGGCGATTCGTATCTACCTCCTGAAATCTGTTTCCTGCAATTCTGCCTTGATTTCAAATCCTCTTCTTTGCCTTCCCTCAATATATTTGTGGACGAGAGTTATCATTTATAACTCTGCAGGTTTGTGAATTGCAGTGCCCTGAACCTCCATTTTACAACTCGCTTTTTTGGGAGCTGGCCGCAAAAGCGCAGGATGGCTTCAGGCCCTGTTCTGGTTCCGGGGGGCAGGCTGAGCCTGTGGTTAATTCTTCTTCCTGATGGGAAAATAGAGTGACCTGTGCCTGTCCCAACACCAAGAGCTAGTCTCTCGTTGGTTCCCCGTCTTCCCGTTCATCCTCAGGACAAATTGCAACCTGTACGGAACAGGAGGTTAAAGGTGCTGATGCTCCAAGTAGGGAGATTGCTAGTAAAGCGGCTGGAATGGCGAACCCGGGCACAAGGAGATGAGAAATGAGGTGCGTTTTAGAAACCTTTCCCCATCACACGGTGTACCATCTTCTGGGTTTCTCATGCATGTTTTCGATGTAGGAAGATGCCCTTGAAGCTGGAGATTTGGAACCCATGCGATGGGTACCACGCAGTATTACTTTAAAGGGTCTGCGTTTGCTCACCCAACCTCACCAAACCTCTCAGCCCCAAGAGTGTCCACCCTTATGTCTCATCAGGCTGTGGGTCTAGATATGGTCAATCCAGGTTGCATCACAGCCCCTGAACTCATTGTGTAAGAATTTCTATCTCTTTCACTGTCGTTGTTTCATGGGTTTTTCAAAGTAATTTATTTTCATAATGGGGTTTAGCTGCTTTTCACGGCTGTGTTTATGCCGCTTTACACCCACTTGACACACTAACAGAGAGATATCAATACATAGGTTTTACGATTATTACTAGTCAGATATATTCTTGTGCGGTGAATAGGGCGTGTTGAGTCCAGTTCTCTGAGCAAGGAGTTGGTCTTGTCTACTACATATTGGGTTTATGGAACGGTATCTGAGCTAATTTGATACCCTTGTTTTATGTATCACCCCACCTCACCTTTCCCGTTAAGCAGCCATAGTGTGTTTTCTGCATGTGTGACTCTGTTCTGTTTTGTAATTCAGTTCAAGTGTAACGGTTTTTACATTCCCTCTATAAGTGATACCTTATGAGAAGTGTCCTTTTCTGTTTGACTTATTTCACTTAGAATCGTCGTACCTAAATCCACTCATCATGCTGCTACTAACATTATGACATTGATTTCATGGCTGAGTGATATTCCATTGTACATAAGGACCACAACTTCTTTATCCATTTTTCTCTTTCCTGGGATATTTAAGGTGGAATGAAGTGGAGGTCCTTGTCAACAGAGCAGCCCTCAACTTTGGGGTGCTTGTGTCTTGCTGATTTTTCATTTTCCCAATTTATACCCCCATGAGTGGAAGTGCCCTATGCTCTCTAAGCTGTGTTTTTCAGATGTTTCAGGACACACCGTACACTTCTCCAGAGTGGCTGTTGGCAATTTACATCCCGCCCATCAGTGTAGCAAGGCTCCCATTTCTCCATGGCCTGTCCTGCATTTCTGGTTTTGACACTTTTTTCAGCATGGCCCTTTTGACCGATGGGAAGCGAGACTTCTCTGTAGCGCTGATTTGCCTTTCCAGGTTGCTTGGTTGGCCAAAAAAGGCGTATGCGTTTTTTCCTGAATATATTCAGGAAAAAACGCGTACGCCCTTTTTGGCTAAGGGCATCATTGTCACCGTTTTGCCGCTTTTCATGTGCTTTAAAGGCGATTCGTATCTACCTCCTGAAATCTGTTTCCTGCAATTCTGCCTTGATTTCAAATCCTCTTCTTTGCCTTCCCTCAATATATTTGTGGACGAGAGTTATCATTTATAACTCTGCAGGTTTGTGAATTGCAGTGCCCTGAACCTCCATTTTACAACTCGCTTTTTTGGGAGCTGGCCGCAAAAGCGCAGGATGGCTTCAGGCCCTGTTCTGGTTCCGGGGGGCAGGCTGAGCCTGTGGTTAATTCTTCTTCCTGATGGGAAAATAGAGTGACCTGTGCCTGTCCCAACACCAAGAGCTAGTCTCTCGTTGGTTCCCCGTCTTCCCGTTCATCCTCAGGACAAATTGCAACCTGTACGGAACAGGAGGTTAAAGGTGCTGATGCTCCAAGTAGGGAGATTGCTAGTAAAGCGGCTGGAATGGCGAACCCGGGCACAAGGAGATGAGAAATGAGGTGCGTTTTAGAAACCTTTCCCCATCACACGGTGTACCATCTTCTGGGTTTCTCATGCATGTTTTCGATGTAGGAAGATGCCCTTGAAGCTGGAGATTTGGAACCCATGCGATGGGTACCACGCAGTATTACTTTAAAGGGTCTGCGTTTGCTCACCCAACCTCACCAAACCTCTCAGCCCCAAGAGTGTCCACCCTTATGTCTCATCAGGCTGTGGGTCTAGATATGGTCAATCCAGGTTGCATCACAGCCCCTGAACTCATTGTGTAAGAATTTCTATCTCTTTCACTGTCGTTGTTTCATGGGTTTTTCAAAGTAATTTATTTTCATAATGGGGTTTAGCTGCTTTTCACGGCTGTGTTTATGCCGCTTTACACCCACTTGACACACTAACAGAGAGATATCAATACATAGGTTTTACGATTATTACTAGTCAGATATATTCTTGTGCGGTGAATAGGGCGTGTTGAGTCCAGTTCTCTGAGCAAGGAGTTGGTCTTGTCTACTACATATTGGGTTTATGGAACGGTATCTGAGCTAATTTGATACCCTTGTTTTATGTATCACCCCACCTCACCTTTCCCGTTAAGCAGCCATAGTGTGTTTTCTGCATGTGTGACTCTGTTCTGTTTTGTAATTCAGTTCAAGTGTAACGGTTTTTACATTCCCTCTATAAGTGATACCTTATGAGAAGTGTCCTTTTCTGTTTGACTTATTTCACTTAGAATCGTCGTACCTAAATCCACTCATCATGCTGCTACTAACATTATGACATTGATTTCATGGCTGAGTGATATTCCATTGTACATAAGGACCACAACTTCTTTATCCATTTTTCTCTTTCCTGGGATATTTAAGGTGGAATGAAGTGGAGGTCCTTGTCAACAGAGCAGCCCTCAACTTTGGGGTGCTTGTGTCTTGCTGATTTTTCATTTTCCCAATTTATACCCCCATGAGTGGAAGTGCCCTATGCTCTCTAAGCTGTGTTTTTCAGATGTTTCAGGACACACCGTACACTTCTCCAGAGTGGCTGTTGGCAATTTACATCCCGCCCATCAGTGTAGCAAGGCTCCCATTTCTCCATGGCCTGTCCTGCATTTCTGGTTTTGACACTTTTTTCAGCATGGCCCTTTTGACCGATGGGAAGCGAGACTTCTCTGTAGCGCTGATTTGCCTTTCCAGGTTGCTTGGTTGGCCAAAAAGGGCGTATGCGTTTTTTCCTGAATATATTCAGGAAAAAACGCATACGCCCTTTTTGGCCAAGGGCATCATTGTCAACGTTTTGCCGCTTTTCATGTGCTTTAAAGGCGATTCGTATCTACCTCCTGAAATCTGTTTCCTGCAATTCTGCCTTGATTTCAAATCCTCTTCTTTGCCTTCCCTCAATATATTTGTGGACGAGAGTTATCATTTATAACTCTGCAGGTTTGTGAATTGCAGTGCCCTGAACCTCCATTTTACAACTCGCTTTTTTGGGAGCTGGCCGCAAAAGCGCAGGATGGCTTCAGGCCCTGTTCTGGTTCCGGGGGGCAGGCTGAGCCTGTGGTTAATTCTTCTTCCTGATGGGAAAATAGAGTGACCTGTGCCTGTCCCAACACCAAGAGCTAGTCTCTCGTTGGTTCCCCGTCTTCCCGTTCATCCTCAGGACAAATTGCAAGCTGTACGGAACAGGAGGTTAAAGGTGCTGATGCTCCAAGTAGGGAGATTGCTAGTAAAGCGGCTGGAATGGCGAACCCGGGCACAAGGAGATGAGAAATGAGGTGCGTTTTAGAAACCTTTCCCCATCACACGGTGTACCATCTTCTGGGTTTCTCATGCATGTTTTCGATGTAGGAAGATGCCCTTGAACCTGGAGATTTGGGACCCATGCGATGGGTACCACGCAGTATTACTTTAAAGGGTCTGCGTTTGCTCACCCAACCTCACCAAACCTCTCAGCCCCAAGAGTGTCCACCCTTATGTCTCATCCAGCTGTGGGTCTAGATATGGTCAATCCAGGTTGCATCACAGCCCCTGAACTCATTGTGTAAGAATTTCTATCTCTTTCACTGTCGTTGTTTCATGGGTTTTTCAAAGTAATTTATTTTCATAATGGGGTTTAGCTGCTTTTCACGGCTGTGTTTATGCCGCTTTACACCCACTTGACACACTAACAGAGAGATATCAATACATAGGTTTTAAGATTATTACTAGTCAGATATATTCTTGTGCGGTGAATAGGGCGTGTTGAGTCCAGTTCTCTGAGCAAGGAGTTGGTCTTGTCTACTACATATTGGGTTTATGGAACGGTATCTGAGCTAATTTGATACCCTTGTTTTATGTATCACCCCACCTCACCTTTCCCGTTAAGCAGCCATAGTGTGTTTTCTGCATGTGTGACTCTGTTCTGTTTTGTAATTCAGTTCAAGTGTAACGGTTTTTACATTCCCTCTATAAGTGATACCTTATGAGAAGTGTCCTTTTCTGTTTGACTTATTTCACTTAGAATCGTCGTACCTAAATCCACTCATCATGCTGCTACTAACATTATGACATTGATTTCATGGCTGAGTGATATTCCATTGTACATAAGGACCACAACTTCTTTATCCATTTTTCTCTTTCCTGGGATATTTAAGGTGGAATGAAGTGGAGGTCCTTGTCAACAGAGCAGCCCTCAACTTTGGGGTGCTTGTGTCTTGCTGATTTTTCATTTTCCCAATTTATACCCCCATGAGTGGAAGTGCCCTATGCTCTCTAAGCTGTGTTTTTCAGATGTTTCAGGACACACCGTACACTTCTCCAGAGTGGCTGTTGGCAATTTACATCCCGCCCATCAGTGTAGCAAGGCTCCCATTTCTCCATGGCCTGTCCTGCATTTCTGGTTTTGACACTTTTTTCAGCATGGCCCTTTTGACCGATGGGAAGCGAGACTTCTCTGTAGCGCTGATTTGCCTTTCCAGGTTGCTTGGTTGACCAAAAAGGGCGTATGCGTTTTTTCCTGAATATATTCAGGAAAAAACGCATACGCCCTTTTTGGCCAAGGGCATCATTGTCAACGTTTTGCCGCTTTTCATGTGCTTTAAAGGCGATTCGTATCTACCTCCTGAAATCTGTTTCCTGCAATTCTGCCTTGATTTCAAATCCTCTTCTTTGCCTTCCCTCAATATATTTGTGGACGAGAGTTATCATTTATAACTCTGCAGGTTTGTGAATTGCAGTGCCCTGAACCTCCATTTTACAACTCGCTTTTTTGGGAGCTGGCCGCAAAAGCGCAGGATGGCTTCAGGCCCTGTTCTGGTTCCGGGGGGCAGGCTGAGCCTGTGGTTAATTCTTCTTCCTGATGGGAAAATAGAGTGACCTGTGCCTGTCCCAACACCAAGAGCTAGTCTCTCGTTGGTTCCCCGTCTTCCCGTTCATCCTCAGGACAAATTGCAACCTGTACGGAACAGGAGGTTAAAGGTGCTGATGCTCCAAGTAGGGAGATTGCTAGTAAAGCGGCTGGAATGGCGAACCCGGGCACAAGGAGATGAGAAATGAGGTGCGTTTTAGAAACCTTTCCCCATCACACGGTGTACCATCTTCTGGGTTTCTCATGCATGTTTTCGATGTAGGAAGATGCCCTTGAAGCTGGAGATTTGGAACCCATGCGATGGGTACCACGCAGTATTACTTTAAAGGGTCTGCGTTTGCTCACCCAACCTCACCAAACCTCTCAGCCCCAAGAGTGTCCACCCTTATGTCTCATCAGGCTGTGGGTCTAGATATGGTCAATCCAGGTTGCATCACAGCCCCTGAACTCATTGTGTAAGAATTTCTATCTCTTTCACTGTCGTTGTTTCATGGGTTTTTCAAAGTAATTTATTTTCATAATGGGGTTTAGCTGCTTTTCACGGCTGTGTTTATGCCGCTTTACACCCACTTGACACACTAACAGAGAGATATCAATACATAGGTTTTACGATTATTACTAGTCAGATATATTCTTGTGCGGTGAATAGGGCGTGTTGAGTCCAGTTCTCTGAGCAAGGAGTTGGTCTTGTCTACTACATATTGGGTTTATGGAACGGTATCTGAGCTAATTTGATACCCTTGTTTTATGTATCACCCCACCTCACCTTTCCCGTTAAGCAGCCATAGTGTGTTTTCTGCATGTGTGACTCTGTTCTGTTTTGTAATTCAGTTCAAGTGTAACGGTTTTTACATTCCCTCTATAAGTGATACCTTATGAGAAGTGTCCTTTTCTGTTTGACTTATTTCACTTAGAATCGTCGTACCTAAATCCACTCATCATGCTGCTACTAACATTATGACATTGATTTCATGGCTGAGTGATATTCCATTGTACATAAGGACCACAACTTCTTTATCCATTTTTCTCTTTCCTGGGATATTTAAGGTGGAATGAAGTGGAGGTCCTTGTCAACAGAGCAGCCCTCAACTTTGGGGTGCTTGTGTCTTGCTGATTTTTCATTTTCCCAATTTATACCCCCATGAGTGGAAGTGCCCTATGCTCTCTAAGCTGTGTTTTTCAGATGTTTCAGGACACACCGTACACTTCTCCAGAGTGGCTGTTGGCAATTTACATCCCGCCCATCAGTGTAGCAAGGCTCCCATTTCTCCATGGCCTGTCCTGCATTTCTGGTTTTGACACTTTTTTCAGCATGGCCCTTTTGACCGATGGGAAGCGAGACTTCTCTGTAGCGCTGATTTGCCTTTCCAGGTTGCTTGGTTGGCCAAAAAGGGCGTATGCGTTTTTTCCTGAATATATTCAGGAAAAAACGCATACGCCCTTTTTGGCCAAGGGCATCATTGTCAACGTTTTGCCGCTTTTCATGTGCTTTAAAGGCGATTCGTATCTACCTCCTGAAATCTGTTTCCTGCAATTCTGCCTTGATTTCAAATCCTCTTCTTTGCCTTCCCTCAATATATTTGTGGACGAGAGTTATCATTTATAACTCTGCAGGTTTGTGAATTGCAGTGCCCTGAACCTCCATTTTACAACTCGCTTTTTTGGGAGCTGGCCGCAAAAGCGCAGGATGGCTTCAGGCCCTGTTCTGGTTCCGGGGGGCAGGCTGAGCCTGTGGTTAATTCTTCTTCCTGATGGGAAAATAGAGTGACCTGTGCCTGTCCCAACACCAAGAGCTAGTCTCTCGTTGGTTCCCCGTCTTCCCGTTCATCCTCAGGACAAATTGCAACCTGTACGGAACAGGAGGTTAAAGGTGCTGATGCTCCAAGTAGGGAGATTGCTAGTAAAGCGGCTGGAATGGCGAACCCGGGCACAAGGAGATGAGAAATGAGGTGCGTTTTAGAAACCTTTCCCCATCACACGGTGTACCATCTTCTGGGTTTCTCATGCATGTTTTCGATGTAGGAAGATGCCCTTGAAGCTGGAGATTTGGAACCCATGCGATGGGTACCACGCAGTATTACTTTAAAGGGTCTGCGTTTGCTCACCCAACCTCACCAAACCTCTCAGCCCCAAGAGTGTCCACCCTTATGTCTCATCAGGCTGTGGGTCTAGATATGGTCAATCCAGGTTGCATCACAGCCCCTGAACTCATTGTGTAAGAATTTCTATCTCTTTCACTGTCGTTGTTTCATGGGTTTTTCAAAGTAATTTATTTTCATAATGGGGTTTAGCTGCTTTTCACGGCTGTGTTTATGCCGCTTTACACCCACTTGACACACTAACAGAGAGATATCAATACATAGGTTTTACGATTATTACTAGTCAGATATATTCTTGTGCGGTGAATAGGGCGTGTTGAGTCCAGTTCTCTGAGCAAGGAGTTGGTCTTGTCTACTACATATTGGGTTTATGGAACGGTATCTGAGCTAATTTGATACCCTTGTTTTATGTATCACCCCACCTCACCTTTCCCGTTAAGCAGCCATAGTGTGTTTTCTGCATGTGTGACTCTGTTCTGTTTTGTAATTCAGTTCAAGTGTAACGGTTTTTACATTCCCTCTATAAGTGATACCTTATGAGAAGTGTCCTTTTCTGTTTGACTTATTTCACTTAGAATCGTCGTACCTAAATCCACTCATCATGCTGCTACTAACATTATGACATTGATTTCATGGCTGAGTGATATTCCATTGTACATAAGGACCACAACTTCTTTATCCATTTTTCTCTTTCCTGGGATATTTAAGGTGGAATGAAGTGGAGGTCCTTGTCAACAGAGCAGCCCTCAACTTTGGGGTGCTTGTGTCTTGCTGATTTTTCATTTTCCCAATTTATACCCCCATGAGTGGAAGTGCCCTATGCTCTCTAAGCTGTGTTTTTCAGATGTTTCAGGACACACCGTACACTTCTCCAGAGTGGCTGTTGGCAATTTACATCCCGCCCATCAGTGTAGCAAGGCTCCCATTTCTCCATGGCCTGTCCTGCATTTCTGGTTTTGACACTTTTTTCAGCATGGCCCTTTTGACCGATGGGAAGCGAGACTTCTCTGTAGCGCTGATTTGCCTTTCCAGGTTGCTTGGTTGGCCAAAAAGGGCGTATGCGTTTTTTCCTGAATATATTCAGGAAAAAACGCATACGCCCTTTTTGGCCAAGGGCATCATTGTCAACGTTTTGCCGCTTTTCATGTGCTTTAAAGGCGATTCGTATCTACCTCCTGAAATCTGTTTCCTGCAATTCTGCCTTGATTTCAAATCCTCTTCTTTGCCTTCCCTCAATATATTTGTGGACGAGAGTTATCATTTATAACTCTGCAGGTTTGTGAATTGCAGTGCCCTGAACCTCCATTTTACAACTCGCTTTTTTGGGAGCTGGCCGCAAAAGCGCAGGATGGCTTCAGGCCCTGTTCTGGTTCCGGGGGGCAGGCTGAGCCTGTGGTTAATTCTTCTTCCTGATGGGAAAATAGAGTGACCTGTGCCTGTCCCAACACCAAGAGCTAGTCTCTCGTTGGTTCCCCGTCTTCCCGTTCATCCTCAGGACAAATTGCAAGCTGTACGGAACAGGAGGTTAAAGGTGCTGATGCTCCAAGTAGGGAGATTGCTAGTAAAGCGGCTGGAATGGCGAACCCGGGCACAAGGAGATGAGAAATGAGGTGCGTTTTAGAAACCTTTCCCCATCACACGGTGTACCATCTTCTGGGTTTCTCATGCATGTTTTCGATGTAGGAAGATGCCCTTGAACCTGGAGATTTGGGACCCATGCGATGGGTACCACGCAGTATTACTTTAAAGGGTCTGCGTTTGCTCACCCAACCTCACCAAACCTCTCAGCCCCAAGAGTGTCCACCCTTATGTCTCATCCAGCTGTGGGTCTAGATATGGTCAATCCAGGTTGCATCACAGCCCCTGAACTCATTGTGTAAGAATTTCTATCTCTTTCACTGTCGTTGTTTCATGGGTTTTTCAAAGTAATTTATTTTCATAATGGGGTTTAGCTGCTTTTCACGGCTGTGTTTATGCCGCTTTACACCCACTTGACACACTAACAGAGAGATATCAATACATAGGTTTTACGATTATTACTAGTCAGATATATTCTTGTGCGGTGAATAGGGCGTGTTGAGTCCAGTTCTCTGAGCAAGGAGTTGGTCTTGTCTACTACATATTGGGTTTATGGAACGGTATCTGAGCTAATTTGATACCCTTGTTTTATGTATCACCCCACCTCACCTTTCCCGTTAAGCAGCCATAGTGTGTTTTCTGCATGTGTGACTCTGTTCTGTTTTGTAATTCAGTTCAAGTGTAACGGTTTTTACATTCCCTCTATAAGTGATACCTTATGAGAAGTGTCCTTTTCTGTGTGACTTATTTCACTTAGAATCGTCGTACCTAAATCCACTCATCATGCTGCTACTAACATTATGACATTGATTTCATGGCTGAGTGATATTCCATTGTACATAAGGACCACAACTTCTTTATCCATTTTTCTCTTTCCTGGGATATTTAAGGTGGAATGAAGTGGAGGTCCTTGTCAACAGAGCAGCCCTCAACTTTGGGGTGCTTGTGTCTTGCTGATTTTTCATTTTCCCAATTTATACCCCCATGAGTGGAAGTGCCCTATGCTCTCTAAGCTGTGTTTTTCAGATGTTTCAGGACACACCGTACACTTCTCCAGAGTGGCTGTTGGCAATTTACATCCCGCCCATCAGTGTAGCAAGGCTCCCATTTCTCCATGGCCTGTCCTGCATTTCTGGTTTTGACACTTTTTTCAGCATGGCCCTTTTGACCGATGGGAAGCGAGACTTCTCTGTAGCGCTGATTTGCCTTTCCAGGTTGCTTGGTTGGCCAAAAAGGGCGTATGCGTTTTTTCCTGAATATATTCAGGAAAAAACGCATACGCCCTTTTTGGCCAAGGGCATCATTGTCACCGTTTTGCCGCTTTTCATGTGCTTTAAAGGCGATTCGTATCTACCTCCTGAAATCTGTTTCCTGCAATTCTGCCTTGATTTCAAATCCTCTTCTTTGCCTTCCCTCAATATATTTGTGGACGAGAGTTATCATTTATAACTCTGCAGGTTTGTGAATTGCAGTGCCCTGAACCTCCATTTTACAACTCGCTTTTTTGGGAGCTGGCCGCAAAAGCGCAGGATGGCTTCAGGCCCTGTTCTGGTTCCGGGGGGCAGGCTGAGCCTGTGGTTAATTCTTCTTCCTGATGGGAAAATAGAGTGACCTGTGCCTGTCCCAACACCAAGAGCTAGTCTCTCGTTGGTTCCCCGTCTTCCCGTTCATCCTCAGGACAAATTGCAACCTGTACGGAACAGGAGGTTAAAGGTGCTGATGCTCCAAGTAGGGAGATTGCTAGTAAAGCGGCTGGAATGGCGAACCCGGGCACAAGGAGATGAGAAATGAGGTGCGTTTTAGAAACCTTTCCCCATCACACGGTGTACCATCTTCTGGGTTTCTCATGCATGTTTTCGATGTAGGAAGATGCCCTTGAAGCTGGAGATTTGGAACCCATGCGATGGGTACCACGCAGTATTACTTTAAAGGGTCTGCGTTTGCTCACCCAACCTCACCAAACCTCTCAGCCCCAAGAGTGTCCACCCTTATGTCTCATCCGGCTGTGGGTCTAGATATGGTCAATCCAGGTTGCATCACAGCCCCTGAACTCATTGTGTAAGAATTTCTATCTCTTTCACTGTCGTTGTTTCATGGGTTTTTCAAAGTAATTTATTTTCATAATGGGGTTTAGCTGCTTTTCACGGCTGTGTTTATGCCGCTTTACACCCACTTGACACACTAACAGAGAGATATCAATACATAGGTTTTACGATTATTACTAGTCAGATATATTCTTGTGCGGTGAATAGGGCGTGTTGAGTCCAGTTCTCTGAGCAAGGAGTTGGTCTTGTCTACTACATATTGGGTTTATGGAACGGTATCTGAGCTAATTTGATACCCTTGTTTTATGTATCACCCCACCTCACCTTTCCCGTTAAGCAGCCATAGTGTGTTTTCTGCATGTGTGACTCTGTTCTGTTTTGTAATTCAGTTCAAGTGTAACGGTTTTTACATTCCCTCTATAAGTGATACCTTATGAGAAGTGTCCTTTTCTGTGTGACTTATTTCACTTAGAATCGTCGTACCTAAATCCACTCATCATGCTGCTACTAACATTATGACATTGATTTCATGGCTGAGTGATATTCCATTGTACATAAGGACCACAACTTCTTTATCCATTTTTCTCTTTCCTGGGATATTTAAGGTGGAATGAAGTGGAGGTCCTTGTCAACAGAGCAGCCCTCAACTTTGGGGTGCTTGTGTCTTGCTGATTTATCATTTTCCCAATTTATACCCCCATGAGTGGAAGTGCCCTATGCTCTCTAAGCTGTGTTTTTCAGATGTTTCAGGACACACCGTACACTTCTCCAGAGTGGCTGTTGGCAATTTACATCCCGCCCATCAGTGTAGCAAGGCTCCCATTTCTCCATGGCCTGTCCTGCATTTCTGGTTTTGACACTTTTTTCAGCATGGCCCTTTTGACCGATGGGAAGCGAGACTTCTCTGTAGCGCTGATTTGCCTTTCCAGGTTGCTTGGTTGGCCAAAAAGGGCGTATGCGTTTTTTCCTGAATATATTCAGGAAAAAACGCATACGCCCTTTTTGGCCAAGGGCATCATTGTCAACGTTTTGCCGCTTTTCATGTGCTTTAAAGGCGATTCGTATCTACCTCCTGAAATCTGTTTCCTGCAATTCTGCCTTGATTTCAAATCCTCTTCTTTGCCTTCCCTCAATATATTTGTGGACGAGAGTTATCATTTATAACTCTGCAGGTTTGTGAATTGCAGTGCCCTGAACCTCCATTTTACAACTCGCTTTTTTGGGAGCTGGCCGCAAAAGCGCAGGATGGCTTCAGGCCCTGTTCTGGTTCCGGGGGGCAGGCTGAGCCTGTGGTTAATTCTTCTTCCTGATGGGAAAATAGAGTGACCTGTGCCTGTCCCAACACCAAGAGCTAGTCTCTCGTTGGTTCCCCGTCTTCCCGTTCATCCTCAGGACAAATTGCAACCTGTACGGAACAGGAGGTTAAAGGTGCTGATGCTCCAAGTAGGGAGATTGCTAGTAAAGCGGCTGGAATGGCGAACCCGGGCACAAGGAGATGAGAAATGAGGTGCGTTTTAGAAACCTTTCCCCATCACACGGTGTACCATCTTCTGGGTTTCTCATGCATGTTTTCGATGTAGGAAGATGCCCTTGAAGCTGGAGATTTGGAACCCATGCGATGGGTACCACGCAGTATTACTTTAAAGGGTCTGCGTTTGCTCACCCAACCTCACCAAACCTCTCAGCCCCAAGAGTGTCCACCCTTATGTCTCATCAGGCTGTGGGTCTAGATATGGTCAATCCAGGTTGCATCACAGCCCCTGAACTCATTGTGTAAGAATTTCTATCTCTTTCACTGTCGTTGTTTCATGGGTTTTTCAAAGTAATTTATTTTCATAATGGGGTTTAGCTGCTTTTCACGGCTGTGTTTATGCCGCTTTACACCCACTTGACACACTAACAGAGAGATATCAATACATAGGTTTTACGATTATTACTAGTCAGATATATTCTTGTGCGGTGAATAGGGCGTGTTGAGTCCAGTTCTCTGAGCAAGGAGTTGGACTTGTCTACTACATATTGGGTTTATGGAACAGTATCTGAGCTAATTTGATACCCTTGTTTTATGTATCACCCCACCTCACCTTTCCCGTTAAGCAGCCATAGTGTGTTTTCTGCATGTGTGACTCTGTTCTGTTTTGTAATTCAGTTCAAGTGTAACGGTTTTTACATTCCCTCTATAAGTGATACCTTATGAGAAGTGTCCTTTTCTGTGTGACTTATTTCACTTAGAATCGTCGTACCTAAATCCACTCATCATGCTGCTACTAACATTATGACATTGATTTCATGGCTGAGTGATATTCCATTGTACATAAGGACCACAACTTCTTTATCCATTTTTCTCTTTCCTGGGATATTTAAGGTGGAATGAAGTGGAGGTCCTTGTCAACAGAGCAGCCCTCAACTTTGGGGTGCTTGTGTCTTGCTGATTTTTCATTTTCCCAATTTATACCCCCATGAGTGGAAGTGCCCTATGCTCTCTAAGCTGTGTTTTTCAGATGTTTCAGGACACACCGTACACTTCTCCAGAGTGGCTGTTGGCAATTTACATCCCGCCCATCAGTGTAGCAAGGCTCCCATTTCTCCATGGCCTGTCCTGCATTTCTGGTTTTGACACTTTTTTCAGCATGGCCCTTTTGACCGATGGGAAGCGAGACTTCTCTGTAGCGCTGATTTGCCTTTCCAGGTTGCTTGGTTGGCCAAAAAGGGCGTATGCGTTTTTTCCTGAATATATTCAGGAAAAAACGCATACGCCCTTTTTGGCCAAGGGCATCATTGTCAACGTTTTGCCGCTTTTCATGTGCTTTAAAGGCGATTCGTATCTACCTCCTGAAATCTGTTTCCTGCAATTCTGCCTTGATTTCAAATCCTCTTCTTTGCCTTCCCTCAATATATTTGTGGACGAGAGTTATCATTTATAACTCTGCAGGTTTGTGAATTGCAGTGCCCTGAACCTCCATTTTACAACTCGCTTTTTTGGGAGCTGGCCGCAAAAGCGCAGGATGGCTTCAGGCCCTGTTCTGGTTCCGGGGGGCAGGCTGAGCCTGTGGTTAATTCTTCTTCCTGATGGGAAAATAGAGTGACCTGTGCCTGTCCCAACACCAAGAGCTAGTCTCTCGTTGGTTCCCCGTCTTCCCGTTCATCCTCAGGACAAATTGCAACCTGTACGGAACAGGAGGTTAAAGGTGCTGATGCTCCAAGTAGGGAGATTGCTAGTAAAGCGGCTGGAATGGCGAACCCGGGCACAAGGAGATGAGAAATGAGGTGCGTTTTAGAAACCTTTCCCCATCACACGGTGTACCATCTTCTGGGTTTCTCATGCATGTTTTCGATGTAGGAAGATGCCCTTGAACCTGGAGATTTGGGATCCATGCGATGGGTACCACGCAGTATTACTTTAAAGGGTCTGCGTTTGCTCACCCAACCTCACCAAACCTCTCAGCCCCAAGAGTGTCCACCCTTATGTCTCATCCAGCTGTGGGTCTAGATATGGTCAATCCAGGTTGCATCACAGCCCCTGAACTCATTGTGTAAGAATTTCTATCTCTTTCACTGTCGTTGTTTCATGGGTATTTCAAAGTAATTTATTTTCATAATGGGGTTTAGCTGCTTTTCACGGCTGTGTTTATGCCGCTTTACACCCACTTGACACACTAACAGAGAGATATCAATACATAGGTTTTAAGATTATTACTAGTCAGATATATTCTTGTGCGGTGAATAGGGCGTGTTGAGTCCAGTTCTCTGAGCAAGGAGTTGGTCTTGTCTACTACATATTGGGTTTATGGAACGGTATCTGAGCTAATTTGATACCCTTGTTTTATGTATCACCCCACCTCACCTTTCCCGTTAAGCAGCCATAGTGTGTTTTCTGCATGTGTGACTCTGTTCTGTTTTGTAATTCAGTTCAAGTGTAACGGTTTTTACATTCCCTCTATAAGTGATACCTTATGAGAAGTGTCCTTTTCTGTTTGACTTATTTCACTTAGAATCGTCGTACCTAAAACCACTCATCATGCTGCTACTAACATTATGACATTGATTTCATGGCTGAGTGATATTCCATTGTACATAAGGACCACAACTTCTTTATCCATTTTTCTCTTTCCTGGGATATTTAAGGTGGAATGAAGTGGAGGTCCTTGTCAACAGAGCAGCCCTCAACTTTGGGGTGCTTGTGTCTTGCTGATTTTTCATTTTCCCAATTTATACCCCCATGAGTGGAAGTGCCCTATGCTCTCTAAGCTGTGTTTTTCAGATGTTTCAGGACACACCGTACACTTCTCCAGAGTGGCTGTTGGCAATTTACATCCCGCCCATCAGTGTAGCAAGGCTCCCATTTCTCCATGGCCTGTCCTGCATTTCTGGTTTTGACACTTTTTTCAGCATGGCCCTTTTGACCGATGGGAAGCGAGACTTCTCTGTAGCGCTGATTTGCCTTTCCAGGTTGCTTGGTTGACCAAAAAGGGCGTATGCGTTTTTTCCTGAATATATTCAGGAAAAAACGCATACGCCCTTTTTGGCCAAGGGCATCATTGTCAACGTTTTGCCGCTTTTCATGTGCTTTAAAGGCGATTCGTATCTACCTCCTGAAATCTGTTTCGTGCAATTCTGCCTTGATTTCAAATCCTCTTCTTTGCCTTCCCTCAATATATTTGTGGACGAGAGTTATCATTTATAACTCTGCAGGTTTGTGAATTGCAGTGCCCTGAACCTCCATTTTACAACTCGCTTTTTTGGGAGCTGGCCGCAAAAGCGCAGGATGGCTTCAGGCCCTGTTCTGGTTCCGGGGGGCAGGCTGAGCCTGTGGTTAATTCTTCTTCCTGATGGGAAAATAGAGTGACCTGTGCCTGTCCCAACACCAAGAGCTAGTCTCTCGTTGGTTCCCCGTCTTCCCGTTCATCCTCAGGACAAATTGCAACCTGTACGGAACAGGAGGTTAAAGGTGCTGATGCTCCAAGTAGGGAGATTGCTAGTAAAGCAGCTGGAATGGCGAACCCGGGCACAAGGAGATGAGAAATGAGGTGCGTTTTAGAAACCTTTCCCCATCACACGGTGTACCATCTTCTGGGTTTCTCATGCATGTTTTCGATGTAGGAAGATGCCCTTGAACCTGGAGATTTGGGACCCATGCGATGGGTACCACGCAGTATTACTTTAAAGGGTCTGCGTTTGCTCACCCAACCTCACCAAACCTCTCAGCCCCAAGAGTGTCCACCCTTATGTCTCATCCAGCTGTGGGTCTAGATATGGTCAATCCAGGTTGCATCACAGCCCCTGAACTCATTGTGTAAGAATTTCTATCTCTTTCACTGTCGTTGTTTCATGGGTTTTTCAAAGTAATTTATTTTCATAATGGGGTATAGCTGCTTTTCACGGCTGTGTTTATGCCGCTTTACACCCACTTGACACACTAACAGAGAGATATCAATACATAGGTTTTAAGATTATTACTAGTCAGATATATTCTTGTGCGGTGAATAGGGCGTGTTGAGTCCAGTTCTCTGAGCAAGGAGTAGGTCTTGTCTACTACATATTAGGTTTATGGAACGGTATCTGAGCTAATTTGATACCCTTGTTTTATGTATCACCCCACCTCACCTTTCCCGTTAAGCAGCCATAGTGTGTTTTCTGCATGTGTGACTCTGTTCTGTTTTGTAATTCAGTTCAAGTGTAACGGTTTTTACATTCCCTCTATAAGTGATACCTTATGAGAAGTGTCCTTTTCTGTGTGACTTATTTCACTTAGAATCGTCGTACCTAAATCCACTCATCATGCTGCTACTAACATTATGACATTGATTTCATGGCTGAGTGATATTCCATTGTACATAAGGACCACAACTTCTTTATCCATTTTTCTCTTTCCTGGGATATTTAAGGTGGAATGAAGTGGAGGTCCTTGTCAACAGAGCAGCCCTCAACTTTGGGGTGCTTGTGTCTTGCTGATTTTTCATTTTCCCAATTTATACCCCCATGAGTGGAAGTGCCCTATGCTCTCTAAGCTGTGTTTTTCAGATGTTTCAGGACACACCGTACACTTCTCCAGAGTGGCTGTTGGCAATTTACATCCCGCCCATCAGTGTAGCAAGGCTCCCATTTCTCCATGGCCTGTCCTGCATTTCTGGTTTTGACACTTTTTTCAGCATGGCCCTTTTGACCGATGGGAAGCGAGACTTCTCTGTAGCGCTGATTTGCCTTTCCAGGTTGCTTGGTTGGCCAAAAAGGGCGTATGCGTTTTTTCCTGAATATATTCAGGAAAAAACGCATACGCCCTTTTTGGCCAAGGGCATCATTGTCAACGTTTTGCCGCTTTTCATGTGCTTTAAAGGCGATTCGTATCTACCTCCTGAAATCTGTTTCGTGCAATTCTGCCTTGATTTCAAATCCTCTTCTTTGCCTTCCCTCAATATATTTGTGGACGAGAGTTATCATTTATAACTCTGCAGGTTTGTGAATTGCAGTGCCCTGAACCTCCATTTTACAACTCGCTTTTTTGGGAGCTGGCCGCAAAAGCGCAGGATGGCTTCAGGCCCTGTTCTGGTTCCGGGGGGCAGGCTGAGCCTGTGGTTAATTCTTCTTCCTGATGGGAAAATAGAGTGACCTGTGCCTGTCCCAACACCAAGAGCTAGTCTCTCGTTGGTTCCACGTCTTCCCGTTCATCCTCAGGACAAATTGCAACCTGTACGGAACAGGAGGTTAAAGGTGCTGATGCTCCAAGTAGGGAGATTGCTAGTAAAGTGGCTGGAATGGCGAACCCGGGCACAAGGAGATGAGAAATGAGGTGCGTTTTAGAAACCTTTCCCCATCACACGGTGTACCATCTTCTGGGTTTCTCATGCATGTTTTCGATGTAGGAAGATGCCCTTGAACCTGGAGATTTGGGACCCATGCGATGGGTACCACGCAGTATTACTTTAAAGGGTCTGCGTTTGCTCACCCAACCTCACCAAACCTCTCAGCCCCAAGAGTGTCCACCCTTATGTCTCATCCAGCTGTGGGTCTAGATATGGTCAATCCAGGTTGCATCACAGCCCCTGAACTCATTGTGTAAGAATTTCTATCTCTTTCACTGTCGTTGTTTCATGGGTTTTTCAAAGTAATTTATTTTCATAATGGGGTTTAGCTGCTTTTCACGGCTGTGTTTATGCCGCTTTACACCCACTTGACACACTAACAGAGAGATATCAATACATAGGTTTTACGATTATTACTAGTCAGATATATTCTTGTGCGGTGAATAGGGCGTGTTGAGTCCAGTTCTCTGAGCAAGGAGTTGGTCTTGTCTACTACATATTGGGTTTATGGAACGGTATCTGAGCTAATTTGATACCCTTGTTTTATGTATCACCCCACCTCACCTTTCCCGTTAAGCAGCCATAGTGTGTTTTCTGCATGTGTGACTCTGTTCTGTTTTGTAATTCAGTTCAAGTGTAACGGTTTTTACATTCCCTCTATAAGTGATACCTTATGAGAAGTGTCCTTTTCTGTGTGACTTATTTCACTTAGAATCGTCGTACCTAAATCCACTCATCATGCTGCTACTAACATTATGACATTGATTTCATGGCTGAGTGATATTCCATTGTACATAAGGACCACAACTTCTTTATCCATTTTTCTCTTTCCTGGGATATTTAAGGTGGAATGAAGTGGAGGTCCTTGTCAACAGAGCAGCCCTCAACTTTGGGGTGCTTGTGTCTTGCTGATTTATCATTTTCCCAATTTATACCCCCATGAGTGGAAGTGCCCTATGCTCTCTAAGCTGTGTTTTTCAGATGTTTCAGGACACACCGTACACTTCTCCAGAGTGGCTGTTGGCAATTTACATCCCGCCCATCAGTGTAGCAAGGCTCCCATTTCTCCATGGCCTGTCCTGCATTTCTGGTTTTGACACTTTTTTCAGCATGGCCCTTTTGACCGATGGGAAGCGAGACTTCTCTGTAGCGCTGATTTGCCTTTCCAGGTTGCTTGGTTGGCCAAAAAGGGCGTATGCGTTTTTTCCTGAATATATTCAGGAAAAAACGCATACGCCCTTTTTGGCCAAGGGCATCATTGTCAACGTTTTGCCGCTTTTCATGTGCTTTAAAGGCGATTCGTATCTACCTCCTGAAATCTGTTTCCTGCAATTCTGCCTTGATTTCAAATCCTCTTCTTTGCCTTCCCTCAATATATTTGTGGACGAGAGTTATCATTTATAACTCTGCAGGTTTGTGAATTGCAGTGCCCTGAACCTCCATTTTACAACTCGCTTTTTTGGGAGCTGGCCGCAAAAGCGCAGGATGGCTTCAGGCCCTGTTCTGGTTCCGGGGGGCAGGCTGAGCCTGTGGTTAATTCTTCTTCCTGATGGGAAAATAGAGTGACCTGTGCCTGTCCCAACACCAAGAGCTAGTCTCTCGTTGGTTCCCCGTCTTCCCGTTCATCCTCAGGACAAATTGCAACCTGTACGGAACAGGAGGTTAAAGGTGCTGATGCTCCAAGTAGGGAGATTGCTAGTAAAGCGGCTGGAATGGCGAACCCGGGCACAAGGAGATGAGAAATGAGGTGCGTTTTAGAAACCTTTCCCCATCACACGGTGTACCATCTTCTGGGTTTCTCATGCATGTTTTCGATGTAGGAAGATGCCCTTGAAGCTGGAGATTTGGAACCCATGCGATGGGTACCACGCAGTATTACTTTAAAGGGTCTGCGTTTGCTCACCCAACCTCACCAAACCTCTCAGCCCCAAGAGTGTCCACCCTTATGTCTCATCAGGCTGTGGGTCTAGATATGGTCAATCCAGGTTGCATCACAGCCCCTGAACTCATTGTGTAAGAATTTCTATCTCTTTCACTGTCGTTGTTTCATGGGTTTTTCAAAGTAATTTATTTTCATAATGGGGTTTAGCTGCTTTTCACGGCTGTGTTTATGCCGCTTTACACCCACTTGACACACTAACAGAGAGATATCAATACATAGGTTTTACGATTATTACTAGTCAGATATATTCCTGTGCGGTGAATAGGGCGTGTTGAGTCCAGTTCTCTGAGCAAGGAGTTGGTCTTGTCTACTACATATTGGGTTTATGGAACGGTATCTGAGCTAATTTGATACCCTTGTTTTATGTATCACCCCACCTCACCTTTCCCGTTAAGCAGCCATAGTGTGTTTTCTGCATGTGTGACTCTGTTCTGTTTTGTAATTCAGTTCAAGTGTAACGGTTTTTACATTCCCTCTATAAGTGATACCTTATGAGAAGTGTCCTTTTCTGTGTGACTTATTTCACTTAGAATCGTCGTACCTAAATCCACTCATCATGCTGCTACTAACATTATGACATTGATTTCATGGCTGAGTGATATTCCATTGTACATAAGGACCACAACTTCTTTATCCATTTTTCTCTTTCCTGGGATATTTAAGGTGGAATGAAGTGGAGGTCCTTGTCAACAGAGCAGCCCTCAACTTTGGGGTGCTTGTGTCTTGCTGATTTTTCATTTTCCCAATTTATACCCCCATGAGTGGAAGTGCCCTATGCTCTCTAAGCTGTGTTTTTCAGATGTTTCAGGACACACCGTACACTTCTCCAGAGTGGCTGTTGGCAATTTACATCCCGCCCATCAGTGTAGCAAGGCTCCCATTTCTCCATGGCCTGTCCTGCATTTCTGGTTTTGACACTTTTTTCAGCATGGCCCTTTTGACCGATGGGAAGCGAGACTTCTCTGTAGCGCTGATTTGCCTTTCCAGGTTGCTTGGTTGGCCAAAAAGGGCGTATGCGTTTTTTCCTGAATATATTCAGGAAAAAACGCATACGCCCTTTTTGGCCAAGGGCATCATTGTCAACGTTTTGCCGCTTTTCATGTGCTTTAAAGGCGATTCGTATCTACCTCCTGAAATCTGTTTCGTGCAATTCTGCCTTGATTTCAAATCCTCTTCTTTGCCTTCCCTCAATATATTTGTGGACGAGAGTTATCATTTATAACTCTGCAGGTTTGTGAATTGCAGTGCCCTGAACCTCCATTTTACAACTCGCTTTTTTGGGAGCTGGCCGCAAAAGCGCAGGATGGCTTCAGGCCCTGTTCTGGTTCCGGGGGGCAGGCTGAGCCTGTGGTTAATTCTTCTTCCTGATGGGAAAATAGAGTGACCTGTGCCTGTCCCAACACCAAGAGCTAGTCTCTCGTTGGTTCCCCGTCTTCCCGTTCATCCTCAGGACAAATTGCAACCTGTACGGAACAGGAGGTTAAAGGTGCTGATGCTCCAAGTAGGGAGATTGCTAGTAAAGCGGCTGGAATGGCGAACCCGGGCACAAGGAGATGAGAAATGAGGTGCGTTTTAGAAACCTTTCCCCATCACACGGTGTACCATCTTCTGGGTTTCTCATGCATGTTTTCGATGTAGGAAGATGCCCTTGAACCTGGAGATTTGGGATCCATGCGATGGGTACCACGCAGTATTACTTTAAAGGGTCTGCGTTTGCTCACCCAACCTCACCAAACCTCTCAGCCCCAAGAGTGTCCACCCTTATGTCTCATCCAGCTGTGGGTCTAGATATGGTCAATCCAGGTTGCATCACAGCCCCTGAACTCATTGTGTAAGAATTTCTATCTCTTTCACTGTCGTTGTTTCATGGGTATTTCAAAGTAATTTATTTTCATAATGGGGTTTAGCTGCTTTTCACGGCTGTGTTTATGCCGCTTTACACCCACTTGACACACTAACAGAGAGATATCAATACATAGGTTTTAAGATTATTACTAGTCAGATATATTCTTGTGCGGTGAATAGGGCGTGTTGAGTCCAGTTCTCTGAGCAAGGAGTTGGTCTTGTCTACTACATATTGGGTTTATGGAACGGTATCTGAGCTAATTTGATACCCTTGTTTTATGTATCACCCCACCTCACCTTTCCCGTTAAGCAGCCATAGTGTGTTTTCTGCATGTGTGACTCTGTTCTGTTTTGTAATTCAGTTCAAGTGTAACGGTTTTTACATTCCCTCTATAAGTGATACCTTATGAGAAGTGTCCTTTTCTGTTTGACTTATTTCGCTTAGAATCGTCGTACCTAAAACCACTCATCATGCTGCTACTAACATTATGACATTGATTTCATGGCTGAGTGATATTCCATTGTACATAAGGACCACAACTTCTTTATCCATTTTTCTCTTTCCTGGGATATTTAAGGTGGAATGAAGTGGAGGTCCTTGTCAACAGAGCAGCCCTCAACTTTGGGGTGCTTGTGTCTTGCTGATTTTTCATTTTCCCAATTTATACCCCCATGAGTGGAAGTGCCCTATGCTCTCTAAGCTGTGTTTTTCAGATGTTTCAGGACACACCGTACACTTCTCCAGAGTGGCTGTTGGCAATTTACATCCCGCCCATCAGTGTAGCAAGGCTCCCATTTCTCCATGGCCTGTCCTGCATTTCTGGTTTTGACACTTTTTTCAGCATGGCCCTTTTGACCGATGGGAAGCGAGACTTCTCTGTAGCGCTGATTTGCCTTTCCAGGTTGCTTGGTTGACCAAAAAGGGCGTATGCGTTTTTTCCTGAATATATTCAGGAAAAAACGCATACACCCTTTTTGGCCAAGGGCATCATTGTCAACGTTTTGCCGCTTTTCATGTGCTTTAAAGGCGATTCGTATCTACCTCCTGAAATCTGTTTCGTGCAATTCTGCCTTGATTTCAAATCCTCTTCTTTGCCTTCCCTCAATATATTTGTGGACGAGAGTTATCATTTATAACTCTGCAGGTTTGTGAATTGCAGTGCCCTGAACCTCCATTTTACAACTCGCTTTTTTGGGAGCTGGCCGCAAAAGCGCAGGATGGCTTCAGGCCCTGTTCTGGTTCCGGGGGGCAGGCTGAGCCTGTGGTTAATTCTTCTTCCTGATGGGAAAATAGAGTGACCTGTGCCTGTCCCAACACCAAGAGCTAGTCTCTCGTTGGTTCCCCGTCTTCCCGTTCATCCTCAGGACAAATTGCAACCTGTACGGAACAGGAGGTTAAAGGTGCTGATGCTCCAAGTAGGGAGATTGCTAGTAAAGCAGCTGGAATGGCGAACCCGGGCACAAGGAGATGAGAAATGAGGTGCGTTTTAGAAACCTTTCCCCATCACACGGTGTACCATCTTCTGGGTTTCTCATGCATGTTTTCGATGTAGGAAGATGCCCTTGAACCTGGAGATTTGGGACCCATGCGATGGGTACCACGCAGTATTACTTTAAAGGGTCTGCGTTTGCTCACCCAACCTCACCAAACCTCTCAGCCCCAAGAGTGTCCACCCTTATGTCTCATCCAGCTGTGGGTCTAGATATGGTCAATCCAGGTTGCATCACAGCCCCTGAACTCATTGTGTAAGAATTTCTATCTCTTTCACTGTCGTTGTTTCATGGGTTTTTCAAAGTAATTTATTTTCATAATGGGGTATAGCTGCTTTTCACGGCTGTGTTTATGCCGCTTTACACCCACTTGACACACTAACAGAGAGATATCAATACATAGGTTTTAAGATTATTACTAGTCAGATATATTCTTGTGCGGTGAATAGGGCGTGTTGAGTCCAGTTCTCTGAGCAAGGGGTAGGTCTTGTCTACTACATATTAGGTTTATGGAACGGTATCTGAGCTAATTTGATACCCTTGTTTTATGTATCACCCCACCTCACCTTTCCCGTTAAGCAGCCATAGTGTGTTTTCTGCATGTGTGACTCTGTTCTGTTTTGTAATTCAGTTCAAGTGTAACGGTTTTTACATTCCCTCTATAAGTGATACCTTATGAGAAGTGTCCTTTTCTGTGTGACTTATTTCACTTAGAATCGTCGTACCTAAATCCACTCATCATGCTGCTACTAACATTATGACATTGATTTCATGGCTGAGTGATATTCCATTGTACATAAGGACCACAACTTCTTTATCCATTTTTCTCTTTCCTGGGATATTTAAGGTGGAATGAAGTGGAGGTCCTTGTCAACAGAGCAGCCCTCAACTTTGGGGTGCTTGTGTCTTGCTGATTTTTCATTTTCCCAATTTATACCCCCATGAGTGGAAGTGCCCTATGCTCTCTAAGCTGTGTTTTTCAGATGTTTCAGGACACACCGTACACTTCTCCAGAGTGGCTGTTGGCAATTTACATCCCGCCCATCAGTGTAGCAAGGCTCCCATTTCTCCATGGCCTGTCCTGCATTTCTGGTTTTGACACTTTTTTCAGCATGGCCCTTTTGACCGATGGGAAGCGAGACTTCTCTGTAGCGCTGATTTGCCTTTCCAGGTTGCTTGGTTGGCCAAAAAGGGCGTATGCGTTTTTTCCTGAATATATTCAGGAAAAAACGCATACGCCCTTTTTGGCCAAGGGCATCATTGTCAACGTTTTGCCGCTTTTCATGTGCTTTAAAGGCGATTCGTATCTACCTCCTGAAATCTGTTTCGTGCAATTCTGCCTTGATTTCAAATCCTCTTCTTTGCCTTCCCTCAATATATTTGTGGACGAGAGTTATCATTTATAACTCTGCAGGTTTGTGAATTGCAGTGCCCTGAACCTCCATTTTACAACTCGCTTTTTTGGGAGCTGGCCGCAAAAGCGCCCGATGGCTTCAGGCCCTGTTCTGGTTCCGGGGGGCAGGCTGAGCCTGTGGTTAATTCTTCTTCCTGATGGGAAAATAGAGTGACCTGTGCCTGTCCCAACACCAAGAGCTAGTCTCTCGTTGGTTCCCCGTCTTCCCGTTCATCCTCAGGACAAATTGCAACCTGTACGGAACAGGAGGTTAAAGGTGCTGATGCTCCAAGTAGGGAGATTGCTAGTAAAGCAGCTGGAATGGCGAACCAGGGCACAAGGAGATGAGAAATGAGGTGCGTTTTAGAAACCTTTCCCCATCACACGGTGTACCATCTTCTGGGTTTCTCATGCATG
The DNA here is from genome assembly GCF_965194805.1 of Balaenoptera borealis. NCBI lineage: Eukaryota > Metazoa > Chordata > Mammalia > Artiodactyla > Balaenopteridae > Balaenoptera > Balaenoptera borealis. Next base: position 18,173 of record NW_028122478.1, on the reverse strand, counting down.
TTTTCGATGTAGGAAGATGCCCTTGAACCTGGAGATTTGGGACCCATGCGATGGGTACCACGCAGTATTACTTTAAAGGGTCTGCGTTTGCTCACCCAACCTCACCAAACCTCTCAGCCCCAAGAGTGTCCACCCTTATGTCTCATCCAGCTGTGGGTCTAGATATGGTCAATCCAGGTTGCATCACAGCCCCTGAACTCATTGTGTAAGAATTTCTATCTCTTTCACTGTCGTTGTTTCATGGGTTTTTCAAAGTAATTTATTTTCATAATGGGGTATAGCTGCTTTTCACGGCTGTGTTTATGCCGCTTTACACCCACTTGACACACTAACAGAGAGATATCAATACATAGGTTTTAAGATTATTACTAGTCAGATATATTCTTGTGTGGTGAATAGGGCGTGTTGACTCCAGTTCTCTGAGCAAGGGGTAGGTCTTGTCTACTACATATTGGGTTTATGGAACGGTATCTGAGCTAATTTGATACCCTTGTTTTATGTATCACCCCACCTCACCTTTCCCGTTAAGCAGCCATAGTGTGTTTTCTGCATGTGTGACTCTGTTCTGTTTTGTAATTCAGTTCAAGTGTAACGGTTTTTACATTCCCTCTATAAGTGATACCTTATGAGAAGTGTCCTTTTCTGTGTGACTTATTTCACTTAGAATCGTCGTACCTAAATCCACTCATCATGCTGCTACTAACATTATGACATTGATTTCATGGCTGAGTGATATTCCATTGTACATAAGGACCACAACTTCTTTATCCATTTTTCTCTTTCCTGGGATATTTAAGGTGGAATGAAGTGGAGGTCCTTGTCAACAGAGCAGCCCTCAACTTTGGGGTGCTTGTGTCTTGCTGATTTTTCATTTTCCCAATTTATACCCCCATGAGTGGAAGTGCCCTATGCTCTCTAAGCTGTGTTTTTCAGATGTTTCAGGACACACCGTACACTTCTCCAGAGTGGCTGTTGGCAATTTACATCCCGCCCATCAGTGTAGCAAGGCTCCCATTTCTCCATGGCCTGTCCTGCATTTCTGGTTTTGACACTTTTTTCAGCATGGCCCTTTTGACCGATGGGAAGCGAGACTTCTCTGTAGCGCTGATTTGCCTTTCCAGGTTGCTTGGTTGGCCAAAAAGGGCGTATGCGTTTTTTCCTGAATATATTCAGGAAAAAACGCATACGCCCTTTTTGGCCAAGGGCATCATTGTCAACGTTTTGCCGCTTTTCATGTGCTTTAAAGGCGATTCGTATCTACCTCCTGAAATCTGTTTCGTGCAATTCTGCCTTGATTTCAAATCCTCTTCTTTGCCTTCCCTCAATATATTTGTGGACGAGAGTTATCATTTATAACTCTGCAGGTTTGTGAATTGCAGTGCCCTGAACCTCCATTTTACAACTCGCTTTTTTGGGAGCTGGCCGCAAAAGCGCAGGATGGCTTCAGGCCCTGTTCTGGTTCCGGGGGGCAGGCTGAGCCTGTGGTTAATTCTTCTTCCTGATGGGAAAATAGAGTGACCTGTGCCTGTCCCAACACCAAGAGCTAGTCTCTCGTTGGTTCCCCGTCTTCCCGTTCATCCTCAGGACAAATTGCAACCTGTACGGAACAGGAGGTTAAAGGTGCTGATGCTCCAAGTAGGGAGATTGCTAGTAAAGCAGCTGGAATGGCGAACCCGGGCACAAGGAGATGAGAAATGAGGTGCGTTTTAGAAACCTTTCCCCATCACACGATGTACCATCTTCTGGGTTTCTCATGCATGTTTTCGATGTAGGAAGATGCCCTTGAACCTGGAGATTTGGGACCCATGCGATGGGTACCACACAGTATTACTTTAAAGGGTCTGCGTTTGCTCACCCAACCTCACCAAACCTCTCAGCCCCAAGAGTGTCCACCCTTATGTCTCATCCAGCTGTGGGTCTAGATATGGTCAATCCAGGTTGCATCACAGCCCCTGAACTCATTGTGTAAGTATTTCTATCTCTTTCACTGTCATTGTTTCATGGGTTTTTCAAAGTAATTTATTTTCATAATGGGGTATAGCTGCTTTTCACGGCTGTGTTTATGCTGCTTTACACCCACTTGACACACTAACAGAGAGATATCAATACATAGGTTTTAAGATTATTACTAGTCAGATATATTCTTGTGCGGTGAATAGGGCGTGTTGAGTCCAGTTCTTTGAGCAAGGAGTAGGTCTTGTCTACTACATATTGGGTTTATGGAACGGTATCTGAGCTAATTTGATACCCTTGTTTTATGTATCACCCCACCTCACCTTTCCCGTTAAGCAGCCATAGTGTGTTTTCTGCATGTGTGACTCTGTTCTGTTTTGTAATTCAGTTCAAGTGTAACGGTTTTTACATTCCCTCTATAAGTGATACCTTATGAGAAGTGTCCTTTTCTGTGTGACTTATTTCACTTAGAATCGTCGTACCTAAATCCACTCATCATGCTGCTACTAACCTTATGACATTGATTTCATGGCTGAGTGATATTCCATTGTACATAAGGACCACAACTTCTTTATCCATTTTTCTCTTTCCTGGGATATTTAAGGTGGAATGAAGTGGAGGTCCTTGTCAACAGAGCAGCCCTCAACTTTGGGGTGCTTGTGTCTTGCTGATTTTTCATTTTCCCAATTTATACCCCCATGAGTGGAAGTGCCCTATGCTCTCTAAGCTGTGTTTTTCAGATGTTTCAGGACACACCGTACACTTCTCCAGAGTGGCTGTTGGCAATTTACATCCCGCCCATCAGTGTAGCAAGGCTCCCATTTCTCCATGGCCTGTCCTGCATTTCTGGTTTTGACACTTTTTTCAGCATGGCCCTTTTGACCGATGGGAAGCGAGACTTCTCTGTAGCGCTGATTTGCCTTTCCAGGTTGCTTGGTTGGCCAAAAAGGGCGTATGCGTTTTTTCCTGAATATATTCAGGAAAAAACGCATACGCCCTTTTTGGCCAAGGGCATCATTGTCAACGTTTTGCCGCTTTTCATGTGCTTTAAAGGCGATTCGTATCTACCTCCTGAAATCTGTTTCGTGCAATTCTGCCTTGATTTCAAATCCTCTTCTTTGCCTTCCCTCAATATATTTGTGGACGAGAGTTATCATTTATAACTCTGCAGGTTTGTGAATTGCAGTGCCCTGAACCTCCATTTTACAACTCGCTTTTTTGGGAGCTGGCCGCAAAAGCGCAGGATGGCTTCAGGCCCTGTTCTTGTTACGGGGGGCAGGCTGAGCCTGTGGTTAATTCTTCTTCCTGATGGGAAAATAGAGTGACCTGTGCCTGTCCCAACACCAAGAGCTAGTCTCTCGTTGGTTCCCCGTCTTCCCGTTCATCCTCAGGACAAATTGCAACCTGTACGGAACAGGAGGTTAAAGGTGCTGATGCTCCAAGTAGGGAGATTGCTAGTAAAGCGGCTGGAATGGCGAACCAGGGCACAAGGAGATGAGAAATGAGGTGCGTTTTAGAAACCTTTCCCCATCACACGGTGTACCATCTTCTGGGTTTCTCATGCATGTTTTCGATGTAGGAAGATGCCCTTGAACCTGGAGATTTGGGACCCATGCGATGGGTACCACGCAGTATTACTTTAAAGGGTCTGCGTTTGCTCACCCAACCTCACCAAACCTCTCAGCCCCAAGAGTGTCCACCCTTATGTCTCATCCAGCTGTGGGTCTAGATATGGTCAATCCAGGTTGCATCACAGCCCCTGAACTCATTGTGTAAGAATTTCTATCTCTTTCACTGTCGTTGTTTCATGGGTTTGTCAAAGTAATTTATTTTCATAATGGGGTATAGCTTCTTTTCACGGCTGTGTTTATGCCGCTTTACACCCACTTGACACACTAACAGAGAGATATCAATACATAGGTTTTAAGATTATTACTAGTCAGATATATTCTTGTGCGGTGAATAGGGCGTGTTGAGTCCAGTTCTCTGAGCAAGGGGTAGGTCTTGTCTACTACATATTGGGTTTATGGAACGGTATCTGAGCTAATTTGATACCCTTGTTTTATGTATCACCCCACCTCACCTTTCCCGTTAAGCAGCCATAGTGTGTTTTCTGCATGTGTGACTCTGTTCTGTTTTGTAATTCAGTTCAAGTGTAACGGTTTTACATTCCCTCTATAAGTGATACCTTATGAGAAGTGTCCTTTTCTGTGTGACTTATTTCACTTAGAATCGTCGTACCTAAATCCACTCATCATGCTGCTACTAACATTATGACATTGATTTCATGGCTGAGTGATATTCCATTGTACATAAGGACCACAACTTCTTTATCCATTTTTCTCTTTCCTGGGATATTTAAGGTGGAATGAAGTGGAGGTCCTTGTCAACAGAGCAGCCCTCAACTTTGGGGTGCTTGTGTCTTGCTGATTTTTCATTTTCCCAATTTATACCCCCATGAGTGGAAGTGCCCTATGCTCTCTAAGCTGTGTTTTTCAGATGTTTCAGGACACACCGTACACTTCTCCAGAGTGGCTGTTGGCAATTTACATCCCGCCCATCAGTGTAGCAAGGCTCCCATTTCTCCATGGCCTGTCCTGCATTTCTGGTTTTGACACTTTTTTCAGCATGGCCCTTTTGACCGATGGGAAGCGAGACTTCTCTGTAGCGCTGATTTGCCTTTCCAGGTTGCTTGGTTGACCAAAAAGGGCGTATGCGTTTTTTCCTGAATATATTCAGGAAAAAACGCATACGCCCTTTTTGGCCAAGGGCATCATTGTCAACGTTTTGCCGCTTTTCATGTGCTTTAAAGGCGATTCGTATCTACCTCCTGAAATCTGTTTCGTGCAATTCTGCCTTGATTTCAAATCCTCTTCTTTGCCTTCCCTCAATATATTTGTGGACGAGAGTTATCATTTATAACTCTGCAGGTTTGTGAATTGCAGTGCCCTGAACCTCCATTTTACAACTCGCCTTTTTGGGAGCTGGCCGCAAAAGCGCCCGATGGCTTCAGGCCCTGTTCTGGTTCCGGGGGGCAGGCTGAGCCTGTGGTTAATTCTTCTTCCTGATGGGAAAATAGAGTGACCTGTGCCTGTCCCAACACCAAGAGCTAGTCTCTCGTTGGTTCCCCGTCTTCCCGTTCATCCTCAGGACAAATTGCAACCTGTACGGAACAGGAGGTTAAAGGTGCTGATGCTCCAAGTAGGGAGATTGCTAGTAAAGCAGTTGGAATGGCGAACCCGGGCACAAGGAGATGAGAAATGAGGTGCGTTTTAGAAACCTTTCCCCATCACACGGTGTACCATCTTCTGGGTTTCTCATGCATGTTTTCGATGTAGGAAGATGCCCTTGAACCTGGAGATTTGGGACCCATGCGATGGGTACCACGCAGTATTACTTTAAAGGGTCTGCGTTTGCTCACCCAACCTCACCAAACCGCTCAGCCCCAAGAGTGTCCACCCTTATGTCTCATCCAGCTGTGGGTCTAGATATGGTCAATCCAGGTTGCATCACAGCCCCTGAACTCATTGTGTAAGAATTTCTATCTCTTTCACTGTCGTTGTTTCATGGGTTTTTCAAAGTAATTTATTTTCATAATGGGGTATAGCTGCTTTTCACGGCTGTGTTTATGCCGCTTTACACCCACTTGACACACTAACAGAGAGATATCAATACATAGGTTTTAAGATTATTACTAGTCAGATATATTCTTGTGTGGTGAATAGGGCGTGTTGACTCCAGTTCTCTGAGCAAGGGGTAGGTCTTGTCTACTACATATTGGGTTTATGGAACGGTATCTGAGCTAATTTGATACCCTTGTTTTATGTATCACCCCACCTCACCTTTCCCGTTAAGCAGCCATAGTGTGTTTTCTGCATGTGTGACTCTGTTTTGTTTTGTAATTCAGTTCAAGTGTAACGGTTTTTACATTCCCTCTATAAGTGATACCTTATGAGAAGTGTCCTTTTCTGTGTGACTTATTTCACTTAGAATCGTCGTACCTAAATCCACTCATCATGCTGCTACTAACATTATGACATTGATTTCATGGCTGAGTGATATTCCATTGTACATAAGGACCACAACTTCTTTATCCATTTTTCTCTTTCCTGGGATATTTAAGGTGGAATGAAGTGGAGGTCCTTGTCAACAGAGCAGCCCTCAACTTTGGGGTGCTTGTGTCTTGCTGATTTTTCATTTTCCCAATTTATACCCCCATGAGTGGAAGTGCCCTATGCTCTCTAAGCTGTGTTTTTCAGATGTTTCAGGACACACCGTACACTTCTCCAGAGTGGCTGTTGGCAATTTACATCCCGCCCATCAGTGTAGCAAGGCTCCCATTTCTCCATGGCCTGTCCTGCATTTCTGGTTTTGACACTTTTTTCAGCATGGCCCTTTTGACCGATGGGAAGCGAGACTTCTCTGTAGCGCTGATTTGCCTTTCCAGGTTGCTTGGTTGACCAAAAAGGGCGTATGCGTTTTTTCCTGAATATATTCAGGAAAAAACGCATACGCCCTTTTTGGCCAAGGGCATCATTGTCAACGTTTTGCCGCTTTTCATGTGCTTTAAAGGCGATTCGTATCTACCTCCTGAAATCTGTTTCGTGCAATTCTGCCTTGATTTCAAATCCTCTTCTTTGCCTTCCCTCAATATATTTGTGGACGAGAGTTATCATTTATAACTCTGCAGGTTTGTGAATTGCAGTGCCCTGAACCTCCATTTTACAACTCGCTTTTTTGGGAGCTGGCCGCAAAAGCGCAGGATGGCTTCAGGCCCTGTTCTGGTTCCGGGGGGCAGGCTGAGCCTGTGGTTAATTCTTCTTCCTGATGGGAAAATAGAGTGACCTGTGCCTGTCCCAACACCAAGAGCTAGTCTCTCGTTGGTTCCCCGTCTTCCCGTTCATCCTCAGGACAAATTGCAACCTGTACGGAACAGGAGGTTAAAGGTGCTGATGCTCCAAGTAGGGAGATTGCTAGTAAAGCAGCTGGAATGGCGAACCCGGGCACAAGGAGATGAGAAATGAGGTGCGTTTTAGAAACCTTTCCCCATCACACGGTGTACCATCTTCTGGGTTTCTCATGCATGTTTTCGATGTAGGAAGATGCCCTTGAACCTGGAGATTTGGGACCCATGCGATGGGTACCACACAGTATTACTTTAAAGGGTCTGCGTTTGCTCACCCAACCTCACCAAACCTCTCAGCCCCAAGAGTGTCCACCCTTATGTCTCATCCAGCTGTGGGTCTAGATATGGTCAATCCAGGTTGCATCACAGCCCCTGAACTCATTGTGTAAGTATTTCTATCTCTTTCACTGTCATTGTTTCATGGGTTTTTCAAAGTAATTTATTTTCATAATGGGGTATAGCTGCTTTTCACGGCTGTGTTTATGCCGCTTTACACCCACTTGACACACTAACAGAGAGATATCAATACATAGGTTTTAAGATTATTACTAGTCAGATATATTCTTGTGCGGTGAATAGGGCGTGTTGAGTCCAGTTCTCTGAGCAAGGAGTAGGTCTTGTCTACTACATATTGGGTTTATGGAACGGTATCTGAGCTAATTTGATACCCTTGTTTTATGTATCACCCCACCTCACCTTTCCCGTTAAGCAGCCATAGTGTGTTTTCTGCATGTGTGACTCTGTTCTGTTTTGTAATTCAGTTCAAGTGTAACGGTTTTTACATTCCCTCTATAAGTGATACCTTATGAGAAGTGTCCTTTTCTGTGTGACTTATTTCACTTAGAATCGTCGTACCTAAATCCACTCATCATGCTGCTACTAACCTTATGACATTGATTTCATGGCTGAGTGATATTCCATTGTACATAAGGACCACAACTTCTTTATCCATTTTTCTCTTTCCTGGGATATTTAAGGTGGAATGAAGTGGAGGTCCTTGTCAACAGAGCAGCCCTCAACTTTGGGGTGCTTGTGTCTTGCTGATTTTTCATTTTCCCAATTTATACCCCCATGAGTGGAAGTGCCCTATGCTCTCTAAGCTGTGTTTTTCAGATGTTTCAGGACACACCGTACACTTCTCCAGAGTGGCTGTTGGCAATTTACATCCCGCCCATCAGTGTAGCAAGGCTCCCATTTCTCCATGGCCTGTCCTGCATTTCTGGTTTTGACACTTTTTTCAGCATGGCCCTTTTGACCGATGGGAAGCGAGACTTCTCTGTAGCGCTGATTTGCCTTTCCAGGTTGCTTGGTTGGCCAAAAAGGGCGTATGCGTTTTTTCCTGAATATATTCAGGAAAAAACGCATACGCCCTTTTTGGCCAAGGGCATCATTGTCAACGTTTTGCCGCTTTTCATGTGCTTTAAAGGCGATTCGAATCTACCTCCTGAAATCTGTTTCGTGCAATTCCGCCTTGATTTCAAATCCTCTTCTTTGCCTTCCCTCAATATATTTGTGGACGAGAGTTATCATTTATAACTCTGCAGGTTTGTGAATTGCAGTGCCCTGAACCTCCATTTTACAACTCGCTTTTTTGGGAGCTGGCCGCAAAAGTGCAGTATGGCTTCAGGCCCTGTTCTGGTTCCGGGGGGCAGGCTGAGCCTGTGGTTAATTCTTCTTCCTGATGGGAAAATAGAGTGACCAGTGCCTGTCCCGACACCAAGAGCTAGTCTCTCGTTGGTTCCCCGTCTTCCCGTTCATCCTCAGGACAAATTGCAACCTGTACGGAACAGGAGGTTAAAGGTGCTGATGTTCCAAGTAGGGAGATTGCTAGTAAAGCGGCTGGAATGGCGAACCCGGGCACAAGGAGATGAGAAATGAGGTGCGTTTTAGAAACCTTTCCCCATCACATGGTGTACCATCTTCTGGGTTTCTCATGCATGTTTTCGATGTAGCAAGATGCCCTTGAACCTGGAGATTGGGACCCATGCGATGGGTACCACGCAGTATTACTTTAAAAGGTCTGCGTTTGCTCACCCAACCTCACCAAACCTCTCAGCCCCAAGAGTGTCCACCCTTATGTCTCATCCAGCTGTGGGTCTAGATATGGTCAATCCAGGTTGCATCACAGCCCCTGAACGAATTGTGTAGGAATTTCTCTCTTTCACTGTCTTTGTTTCATGGGTTTTTCAAAGTAATTTATTTTTATAATGGGGTTTAGCTGCTTTTCACTGCTGTGTTTATGCCGCCTTACACCCACTTGACACACTAACAGAGAGATATCAATACATAGGTTTTAAGATTATTACTAGTCAGATATATTCTTGTGCGGTGTATAGGGCGTGTTGAGTCCAGTTCTCTGAGCAAGGAGTAGGTCTTGTCTATTACATATTGGTTTTATGGAACGGTATCTGAGCTAATTTGAAACCCTTGTTTTATGTATCACCCCACCTCACCTTTCCCGTTAAGCAGCCATAGTGTGTTTTTTGCATGTGTGACTCTGTTCTGTTTTGTAATTCAGTTCAAGTGTAACGGTTTTTACATTCCCTCTATAAGTGATACCTTATGAGAAGTGTCCTTTTCTGTGTGACTTATTTCACTTAGAATCGTCGTACCTAAATCCACTCATCATGCTGCTACTAGCCTTATGACATTGATTTCATGGCTGAGTGATATTCCATTGTACATAAGGACCACAACTTCTTTATCCATTTTTCTCTTTCCTGGGATATTGAAGGTGGAATGAAGTGGAGGTCCTTGTCAACAGAGCAGCCCTCAACTTTGGGGTGCTTGTGTCTTGCTGATTTTTAATTTTCCCAATTTATACCCCCATGAGTGGAAGTGCCCTATTCTCTCTAAGCTGTGTTTTTTAGATGTTTCAGGACACACCGTACACTTCTCCAGAGTGGCTGTTGGCAATTTACATCCCGCCCATCAGTGTAGCAAGGCTCCCTTGCCTCCCTGGCCTCTCCTGCTTTTCTTGTTTTACACTTTTTTAGGAAGGCCATTTTGACCGATGGGAAGTCAGACTTCTTTGTAGCGCTGAATTGCATTTCCGGCTTGCTTGGTTGGCCAAAAAGGGCCTATGGGTTTTTTCCTGAATTCATTCAGAAAAAAACGCATATGCTCTTTTTGGCCAAGTGCATCATTGTCGACGTTTTGCCGCTTTTCATGTGCTTTAGGGGTGATTCGAATCTATCTCCTGAAATCTGTTTCCTGCAATTCTGCCTTGATTTCAAATCCTCTTCGTTGCCTTCCCTCAATATATTTGTGGACGAGAGTTATCATTTATAATTCTGCAGGTTTGTGAATTGCAGTGCCCCTGAGCTCCATTTGTCAACTCGCTTTTTTGGGAGCTTTCCGCAGAACCGCTCGTTTGCTTCTGGACCTACTCTGGTTCCCGGTGGCAAGCTAAGCCTTTGCTTAATTCTTCTTCCTGACTTGAAAGTAGAGTGACATGTGCCTCTCCGAACATCTAGGGCTTGGCTCTCCTTGTTTCTCCTCCTTCCCCTTCTTCCTTTGGACAAATTCCGATTTCTGTGCAACTGGATGTTGAAGGTGCTGACATCCTCTAGTGGGGAGATTTTAAGGAAAAAGGCTGGAGGGGTGAACCCAACAACCAGGAAATTAGGCGTTTTGGTGCCTTTTCCAAAATCTTCCTGATCCAACCGTGTTCCATCTTCTGGGTGTCACAGGCATGTTTTAGCTGTAGGAAAGGTCCCGTGTATGTAAAGAGAACACAAGGGATTTTTCCAAATCAGTGTCTCCCCGAACTCCAATCTGGGGAATTTTTAAGCTACTGGTACATGTGTGTTCATTAAGGGACTTGGGCCGTAGGCAGAGTCCGAACTTTAGATGATTGAAGTCTTCAGGTTCAGAAACGCTCACCATCGGCCTCCTTTAGTTTCCATTTTATCTGTAGTTGATAGATGATGTCGATATAGATATCTATTGTTTTTCAGATTATTTCCCCTCAGGGGTCATTACAAAATATTGAGTAGAGTTCCCTGTGCTATACAGTAGTTCCTTGTTGATGATATATTTTATACATAGCAGTGTGTATATGTTAATCTGAAACTGTTAATTTATCCCTCCTCCCACCTTTCCCCTTTGGTAATAAAAAATATAAGATTTTATACTTCTCAGAAATCTAGGAGCTGAAAGAGAGGTATCATTTTCAATGGAAAATCATTCCAAACAAGGTTGAAACTTCAACCAAGATTATTAGATGTACATCCTTGGAAAGAAATCACTGCATTTCTCTACTCTTGACCTGACAAATAAGACAATCCCCTCCACTGAACTTGCTTATAATAAAGTGATGGAAATATCAAATGGAAGTGTTAGAAACATCTTATTTTACACGAGCCTTATACACTGCTCTATGTTAATTACAGTTTGGCTCACACATCTGTTCATTGAAGTTACAATGTTCTCAAATTCTGTTACTGATCCTGCAGAGTGGGCCCCAACAAGGGTCTCCCTGCCCAGTGTCATTGGAGCCAACAGATCGAGACTGACTTTGGTTCAGAAGCAAAGGAAAACTTTATATTTTGATCAGAGAATGGAGAGGTGAGAGTGTGTGCTCCCCTGCGGGTTGTGGGCCGGGCTGCTGTGTAGGGATCCTGTCAGCATCAGCGGGAGGGAGGGGGCGGAGCTCTCGAGGGCCAGGTTGGCTGGAGCTCAGGCTCTATGTCGCAGAGTCTGCACGGGGCCCCACGAGCTGAGGTGTCGGCCCAGCCATTTTGCACGAGGAAATCGGGTCTGAAGTGTCGGGTGTGGGACCTCTTCATGTGGAAACCTAGGAGCAAGTGAAATTAGACAAAGCACAAAGGAAAAAATGGTTAGACTTTATTTTATTGCCCAGATTCTATTTTTATCTCCCAGGAATTTTTAATGGGCTTTGCCAGTGACAAAGCCCTCCTCTGCCTTTTGTCCCATTCCTCATTCTTGGGGCGCTGAGGGTGCAGACACGTCTTCTGTAAATGCTTCATGCTGAGTTGGGTGTCCTCATACCCGGGGGGAGGGGCAGGACTTCTCCCCAGCAGCCTCCAGGTGAGGTTGATTGTCCGCAGGCCTCCTCCCTCACTGCTCGTCTGCCTGAGCACCAGCATTGGAAGTTTTATAGATTCTAATGACCTTTAAGGGTCCAGGAAAGAGATGTGCAGAGACGCTGGGGGGGTGGGCGGTTTTACCCTGCTCCACATTGGTTCGGCCCCCTTAGGCTGACGGTTTCTGCCAGCCTAGATGCTCTGACCAGTAGTCTGTGCTTTCTTCAGTTAGGCCACTGAATTAACGTACAAACAGCACCAGGTGTCAGAGCCCTGCTTGCTCAACTCCCAGACAGTCCAGGGCCGGTGGTGATCCAGGACCATGACGGCCACTCAGTCAACGGCCTTTTGAAGTAGCCAGGAGTACAGCCGGTCTCATTGGCCGCCGTCACTGCGGTGTCTGTAGGCTTTTCTATGGTGGCAGCGTTATTTACGGTTCCCCTGCCAAGTTTATTAGCTCCGCTCTGGGTGCAGTAAGTCCTGTAAGCAATAGTCTGCTCTTTTGGGGCACACTCTTGTTGTTTTCTGAGAGAAGCTCCAGGTCAAGTGATGGTCACACGAGTCGTCATGGGGGCCCATTGCCCCAGGTTGTCTCTCTGGAGGTTGGTGTTGGAGGGCCTCCTCACTCGAGGTCATTGTGCCCACGGAGCAATCCCTGCAACTTCAGGGCATGGTGGGTGGTTAGGATCACCAAGTGGCGTCCTTTTCCCTTAGGAGGGAGCTGGCCTTGTGGGCTGCTGATTTCCAGGTTTTTAGATACCCCCAGTATCCTGGTCGGATGGGGTGGCTGGCCAATGCCTGGAGGGCATTCTTGCATTGTTCCATTTCAAGTGGTCCCAGTTTTTGCACTAATACTCCAAGGGCGATTCGCCTTGGACCAGGAATGTAAAGGTCAAAGGGTTTAGCTAACTTAGGGAGGTCCAGGGCCAGGGTCTGAATTGACTGCTCTTTCCATTCTTGAAAGGCCCCTTCTGGATTCTATTCAAAAGGATCATCATCTTTTCCTTTCAGTGTTTCATATAGAGGCCCAGTCTAACTATTAGACTGTAGTTAGGGATCCAGATGCAGCAAACCCCGGTCTCCCCAGGAACCCCTAAGCTGTCTTCTAGTTTCAGGAAAGGTGAGACTGCAAATGGCTTCTTCCCTTTCCTGGGGTGGGCTTCTCCGACCTTCTGTGCGAATGAAGCCCAGGAAGGCCACCTTAGTTTGTGATATTTGAGCCTTTTCCTTGGACACCTTCTATCTTTTATTGGCTAGGTAGTTCAGAGGCCTCCTTAGTCGGGCTGGTGATCAGAATGTCATCTGCATATTGAAGGAGGGTTCCCTTCTCCAGAGGTAGATCTTTTAGGTCTTTAGCTAACGTTTCCCCAAAGATGGTGTGGGAATTTTTGAACCCCTGGGGCAGGACGGCCCAGCAGTATTGTTTTTGTTGTAGGTTGAGTCCTGCCACTCACAGCCAAAATTTCTTGTGACTCTGGGACTAATGGAATACAGAAGAAGGCATCATTGAAGTCTAATACAGAATGCCATGTCCTGGTGGATGGTAGAATGACCAGCAGGGTGTAGGAATTAGGAACTACTAGATGTATATCCTCTGTGGCTTCACTGACTGTCCTGGCGTCCTCTACCAGGTCCCCAGCAGCCCACGGGGCTCTTGTGGTCAGGCCCCTCCCAGGATATGGAGCTCACCTGGGCAGGTACGCAGCAGCCCACGGGGCTCTCGTGGGCAGGCCCCTCCCTGGATATGGAGCTCCCGTGGACAGGTACCCCGGCAGGGCTGGGCACACAGGAACCGTGCACATAGCCCTCATTGCAGAGCACCCCCAGCACCCCTGTCACTCAGAGCTGACACAGAGCACCTCAGAGCAGAGCTTGAACTAACAAACAGCAGCTCCAACAGGTCTGTGACCCTAGGCTTCACTCTGTGCGGCCTCCCTCTGCCTGGTCTTCCAGGGGCTTCCACTGCAGCCGGGGCACCAGGCCTCTGTCTCCACCCACCACCCCTCCTCTCCCTGACTCCTGGGTTCCTCTCATTAGCAGAGGGTCTTCTTGAAGTTGTCTCCCACTCATGGACCAGATAAAATGATTCGAAAACAAGCCAGGGCTGCCGCCCCTTATCTATCCTGACTCTCGGGACCCTACACCTGTTCCTTGGATCTGGCCGGTGTAGCAAGGCCCATTTTCTGCAACTCTGAGCCCCTGAGGGGCGAGGATTGGCTGACCTGGGCAGCCTGACCCGGCCGGCCAGCCCTTCCCAGGTGTGCCTGGGTTGAGGTCAATATAAACACCCCTCCAGGCAGCAAAAGCCTCTGCAGCTGTGCCTGACGCCATATTCTCTGCCCCGTCAGCAGTCTCGGGGTTGGGCTGGTGGGAGGGAGTAGGGCCCACGGCTCTATGAGTGGCCCAGTGTGACTGGGGCTCTGCTGGACTTTCTGCAGGAGTTGCCGGGCTGCCACCTGCTAAAGAAGAGGATGTGTCACCCATACTAGCTGCTGGAATTTCTCCCCGGGCAGAGGTGAGGAAGGAAAAAAGCAGTGGGGGCCGGGACAGGAGGGGTACCTCAGGCAGGGAAATGGAAAGCTTCCAGACGAGCGCCCGGGGCCAGGACCATCCTGGCTGGCCTGCAGGCACCAAGTCGGCCTGCGTGCTGTCGCTGGTGTGACTCCAAGCCCCTTCCTCTAGTTTTTAAAGTCTTTGCACACATTCAGGTGTTTTACCTGGGAAGGGTGGGAAAAGTTCAGCAGCAGCTGGCCTGGGGCTCAGCTCACGTTTACTCAGAGACGCCTCCTCACGGTCCCCCAGCTTTGCAATGAGGACGCTCCTCGTGTGGGGGCTGCTGGCTGCATGGGAGATGATTCCCCACCTGTGACCAACTTCAGAATTGTTTACCCCTGGAGCAAGTGCCCTGATAGGGTTTTCCTCTGTATGACCAGTGGGTTCTGTTTTTTTTTTTTTTTTTCTTTTTTGGTTCAAGGTAAGTTTTATTCCTCTTTTTGTATTTATGGATATAAGCATGGAAATAATTCATTCATATAAATACGTCTATGGGAAGGACAGAACTTTTTTTTCTGTTTTATTTTTTTAAGTATGATTTATTTTTTAATTTTTGAATTTATTTTATTCATTTTTTTATACAGCAGGCTCTTATTGGTAACCTATTTTATACATATAAGTGTATATATGTCAATCCCAGGCTCGCAATTCATCCCACTACCACCACCCTGCCACTTTCCCCCCTTGGTGTCCATACATTTGTTCTCTACATCTGTGTCTCTATTTCTGCCTTGCAAACCGGTTCATCTTTACCATTTTTCTAGGTTCCACATGTATGCGTTAATATACGATATTTGTTTTTCTCTTTCTGACTTACTTCACTCTGTATGACAGTCTCTAGATCTATCCACGTCTCTACAAATGACCCAATTTCATTCCTTTTTATGGCTGAGTAATATTCCATTTTATATATGTAGCACATCTTTTCTGTTCGTCTGTCTATGGGCATTTAGGTTGCTTCCATGACCTGGCTATTGTAAACAGTGCTGCAATGAATATTGTGGTGAATATGTCTTTTTGAATTATGGTTTTCTCTGGGTATATGGCCAGTAGTGGGATTGCTGGGTCATATGGTAATTCTATTTTTAGTTTTTTAAGGAACCTCCATACTGTTCTCCATCGTGACTGTATCAATTTACATTCCCACAAATAGTGTAAGAGGGTTCCCTTTTCTCCACACCCTCTCCAGCATTTGTTGCTTGTAGATTTTCTGATGATGCCCATTCTAACTCGTGTGAGGCGATACCTCATTGTAGTTTTGGTTTATATTTCTCTAATAATTAGTGATGTTGAGCAGCTTTTCATGTGCTTCTTGGTCATCTGTATGTCTTCTTGGGACAAATGTCTATTTACGTCATCTGCCCATTTTTGGATTGGGTTGTTTGTTTTTTTACTGTTGAGCTGCATGAGCTGTTTATATACATTGGAGATTAATCCTTTGTCCATTGATTCGTTTGCAAATATTTTCTCCCATTGTGAGGGTTGTCTTTTCGTCTTGTTTGTAGTTTCCTTTGCTTTGCAAAAGCTTTTAGGTTTCATTTGCTCCCATATGTTTATTTTTTTTTTATTCCATTACTCTAGGAGGTGGATCAAAAAAGATCTTGCTGTGATTTATGTCAAAGAGTATTCTTCCTGTGTTTTCCTCTAAGAGTTTTATAGTGTCCGGTCTTACATTTCGGTCTCTAAACCATTTTGAGTTTATTTTTGTGTATGGTGTTAGGGAGTGTTCTAATTTCATTCTTTTACATGTAGCTGTCCATTTTTCCCAGCACCACTTATTGAAGAGACTGTCTTTTCTCCTTTGTATACCCTTGCCTCCTTTGTCATAGATTAGTGGGCCATAGGTGTGTAGGTTTATCTCTGGGCTTTTTTTTTTTCTTTTACATCTTTATTGGAGTATAATTGCTTTACAATTGTGTGTTAGTTTCTGCTGTATAAAAAAGTGAATCAGCTGTGCGTATACATATAACACCATATCCCCTCCCTCTTGCACCTCCCTCTCACTCCCTTATCCCACCCTTTTAGGTGGTCACAAAGCACAGAGCTGATCTCCCTGTGCTATGTGGCTGCTTCCCAGTAGCTATCAATTTTACATTTGGTAGTGTATATATGTCCATACCACTCTCTCACTTTGTCCCAGCTTACCCTTCCCTCTCCCCATGTCCTCAAGTCCTTTCTCTACGTCTGTGTCCTTAATCCTTTCCTGCCCCTAGGTTCTTCATAAACTTTTTTTTTTAAGATTCCATATATATGTGTTAGCATACGGTATTTGTTTTTCTCTTTCTGACTTACTTCACTCTGTAGGACAGACTCTAGATCCATCCACCTCACTAAAAATAACTCAATTTCGTTTCTTTTTATGGCTGAATAATGTTCCATTGTATATATGTGCCACATCTTCTTTATCCATTTATGTGTTGATGGACACTTAGGTTGCTTCCATGTCCTGGCTATTGTAAATAGAGCTACAGTGAACATTGTGGTACATGACTCTTTTTGAATTATGGTTTTCTCAGGGTAAATGTCCAGGAGTGGGTTTGCTGGGTTGTATGGTAGTTCTATTTTTAGTGTTTAAGGAACCCCCATACCTTTCTCCCTAGTGGCTATATCAATTTACATTCCCACCAACAGTGCAAGAGGGTTCCCTTTGCTCCAATAAATGCCTCTCCAGCATTTATTGTTGGTAGATTTTTTGATGATGGCCATTCTGACTGGTGTGAGGTGATACCTCACTGTAGTTTTGATTTGCATTTCTCTAATGATTAGTGATGTTCAGCATCCTTTCATGTGTTTGTTGGCAACCTGTATATCTTCTTTGGAGAAATGTCTATTTAGGTCTTCTGCCCATTTTTGGATTGGGTTGTTTGGTTTTGTGATATTGAGCTACATGAGCTGCTTTTTGGAGATTAATCCTTTGCCATTTGCTTCATTTGAAAATATTTTCTCCCATTCTGATGGTTGTCTTTTCATCTTGCTTATGTTTTCCTTTGCTGTGCAAAAGAATTTATGTTTCATTCGGTCCCATTTTTTTATTTTTGTTTTTATTTCCATTTCTCTAGGAGGTGGGTCAAAAAGGATCTTGCTGTGATTTATGTCATAGACTGTTCTGCTTATGTTTTCCTCTAAGAGTTTTATAGTGGCTGGTCTTATATTTAGGTCTCTAATCCATTTTGAGTTTATTTTTGTGTATGGTGTTAGGGAGTGTACTAATTTCATTCTTTTACATGTAACTGTCCAGTTTTCCCAGCACCACTTGCTGAAGACACTGTCTTTTCTCCATTGTATACCCTTGCCTCCTTTGTCATAGATTAGTGAACCATAGGTACGTGGGTTTATCTCTGTGCTTTCTATCCTGTTCTATTGACCTATATTTCTGTTTTTGTGTCAGTACCATATTATCTTGATTACTGTAGCTTTGCAATATAGTCTGAAGTCTGGAAGTCTGATTCCTCCAGCTCTTTTTTTTCCCCCCTCAAGACTGCTTTGGCTATCCAGGGTCTTTTGTGTCTCCCTACAAATTTTAAGATTTTTTTTTCTTGTTTTGTAGAAAATGCCAAATGTATTTTGATCGGGATTGCATTGAATCTGTAGATTGCTTTGGGTAGTATAGTCATTTTCACAATATTGATTCTTCTAATCCGAGAACATGGTATATGTCTCCATCTGTTTATATCATCTTTGATTTCTTTCATCAGTGTCTTATAGTTTTCTGA